>NW_016107526.1:946105-1079003 GCF_001604975.1 Cebus imitator
TTGAGACAGAGTTTTTCTCTTGTCACCTAGGCTGGAGTGCAGTGGCATGACCTTGGCTCACTGCAATCACCGCCTCCTGGGCTCAAGTGATTCTCCTGCCTCAGTTCCCAAGTAGCCAGAACTACAGGCATGTGCCACCATGCCCAGCTAATTTTTGTATAGTCAGTAGAGATGAGGTTTGACCATGTTGGTGAGGCTGGTCTTGAACTCCTGACCTCAGGCTATCTGCCTACTTGGCTTTCCAAAATGCTGGGATTACAGACGTGAGTTACTGTGCCTGGCCAAGCCTCTGTTTCTGAATTCCACTGGCCAAACTGGCATTGTCTACCAAGAGATTCGTTCGTTCCCTCATTTGCTCATTCAATAAATATTTACAGAAAACTTATCATCTGCTGGGTCTTGAGTTTGGCTTAACCTCTCTTGGACACCCATATCCAGACCTCTGAACCCCACTCACCATGCTGACATCTTTTTAACATCCATCACTTGCTATTATTATCACTTAATTTGTTCCATATTGCCATGCGGGGAATAATAACTATGTGTTGTTTCCCTTAGTTTTTTAGAAAGAAGCACTTGTCTCCTACAGGCAATACGAAGTAGGCCTGACACCCAAACCTGGGCCTCCTCATTCATGGCTTAGTGTATTCCTCAGGCCTTCTTTCAGCTTCTACCCCTTTCCCACCATGGGTGGGACATCTCAAGTATTTATCAACTTTGTCTTCTAGGAAAGACAGAATGGAGCTCTAGTGATCAGTAAAAGTGTATGTTAATGAGATAAGTAAACGAAGTCTATAAATTACAAAGAGCATGGCAAGAAGTGTGTTGAAGTAAGAACAGCTGAGCAGAGGGTTTTGAGTACTTTCTAAACATTTGCTCCCTTGCTGTTGTCCTCAGAGACCTATTTGCTTCTCTTTGCAGTCTGGCTTGATCCATTTATTTTCATTTGAATGTTCATTTCTGTTTTTCTTTCTTCATTTTCTCTGTAGCCTTCAGTCATTCCTGACAAGGTGATTTTACCCTCATTTTCTTTTGGCTCTTACTTCATTTCCTTTCAAGAGAATGAAAAATTCTACTTTACCTGGAAAAAAGAAAGTAGAGGATTTCACAAAACTTTCCATCTTGCAGATTGGAGAAAATATTTTTTGCTGCTATATTAGGAAAAATGGAAGGACCATAGAACGAAGAGAGATCAGATATATTAAAAAAAGATAAAAATATGGCCTAATTAGAACGATTGTCACCAAAAGCATGTCTGAATACATTATCTGCAATTAAAATACCACAAATTTTGAAAGAGATGTTCCTATGCCAACTTTTAGTAATAACATTTTTCAGATTTGTTCAAAGAAAATAAAGCTGAATTTTTTCTAGATGTTTTTAATGGAAATATTGAAAATAAGTAACACTTGAGAATTGTGTTATCTTACAAATAGAGAAACAGACTCTTAAAAATATACAACATGCTTTGAATATTTCACCCAAGTACAAATTGTTTACACAGAACATTTACACAGAAATGTTTTTAAGAATTTAGTTTAATTGGGAATTTAGAAAACTGTGCAATCAGATCTGCTATAATTTCTCTTTAGTGATAATGTCAGCTTCATTTAAAGACAGATCCTAATTTAAACTCAGAATAAAGAATTTATTTAATAACAAGATCAGTTTAAGGATTTCATGAAAACCATCTTTTCAGGCAAACTGTGTCTTATATTGTAAGACTTAGAAGAGATTATTAGTGAGAGTGAGTTTAAAGAGAAAAGGTAATGGCCACTCTCAGGCTTGTATAAGGCCCCATGGACTGATTTTTTAATGGTGCTTCGTGGAGATAGTGGGGCCTTGTGCATGGCATTGATAAGGCTTCATCAGGGGAGGCCAGTAAATCACATCTCCTTTGTACTTCTCCTTTTCTTGAAAGTTTTCCTTCTTCCTTATGCTTTTGTAGCAATTTCTGATAGTTAGACATATTCCCAGAGAAAGATTCACAGCCGTGGATCCTGAATTAGGTAGATTAGCTTTGCCTACTTTTAATTAAATGCAACTATTTCCTCAATATGACTTGTTCCCAAGAACTCCTCCCCTGCTGGTCTGAACAATTCCTGTTGTCATTGAGTTAGTAATTTCCCTTCTCTATCCACTCATTTCATTGAAACTGAAAAAAATTATTTACTTGTATATGCTCTTCCCTTGATGACAAATTTTATAAATATGTAAAATCTGAATTACATATTTAAATGGAAAAAGTGTGGTGGAAATATGGAGACTAAGATATGAAAGACATTGGCAAGGAAGAACAAGGTGAGTCAGTAACTGCCCCGAGGTAGGCATGGAAAAGCCATCCAAGATAATTTCAAGTCTTAAAGCCTTGGAGGAGTTTTATCACAGAGTAGGTGGGAACCAGTTTAAATGATTCAAAGAAATCCAAAGGGACTACCATTGAGAAAGGATCACTAAATTTGTTCATTTAGAAGTCACTGGTAATATTTGAGAGGCCATTTCAGTAGAATTACAGAGGCAATTATTTTACTTCAAGGAATTATAGATGGGTGGACCTTGAGGAATCAGAAGCAAGGGATATGAATTGTATACTCAGAAAACAGCAGTGTGGCAGGTGGGGCCCGTGGAGTCAAGTTTTGTCCTGATACTGAAGACCTGAGTGTGACTGCAGAGAGTGGAGAGAAATGGTTGATAGTGTGGGAGGGAGGGAATATCAGGGAAATAATTATCATGAAAGAAGGAGGGAAAGATAAAAGTAGCTTTGAAGATGGGTAGGGAATGGCTAGGTGTGGTGGCTCAAGCCTGTAATCCCAGCACTTTGGGAGGCTGAGGCAAGCAGATCACCTGAGGTTGGGAGTTTGAGACCAGCCTGACTAATATGGAGACACTCCATCTTTATTAAAAATACAAAAAATTAGCCAGCTGTGGTGGCACATGCCTGTAATCCCAGCTACTTGGGAGGCTAAGGTAGGAAAGTTGCTTGAACCTGGGAGGCGGAGGTTGCAGTGAGCTGAGATCAGGCCATTGCCCTCTAGCCTGGGCAACAAGAGCAAAACTCCATCTCAAAACAACAACAACAAAACACAAAAGAAGATGGGTAGGGAAATGCTATTCTCTGTGACAGGAGGGAAAAAAGATGAGATGTCCCTGGCATTTTGCTAAGTGCTTCACATGTGTCTTTCATTTAATCCTTACAACATCTATAAAACACTCCGATCATTGTTGCTATTTCATGGGGAACATAAACTGAGGCTTGGAGATTTAAATTACATACTTGATACATTCTGAGCCAGGATTAAATCCAGGTTTATTTGATTCCAGAGCATGGGCTTATCACAACAGCGCTGACATAAAATTGCCTGTTACTTTTGACCTGTAAAATGGCCAGTTTATGTTGTTCAACTTAACTGAATTAGTTGAAGTATATAAGAAATAAAGTAGAAAGACTTTTGTTTGGTGGCCTTCACATTGGTCAGGAATCTACTGGTAAACCATGTAATCCACTCTGCTACTTTATGAGGAGAAATAATGTGACCAATGATATTGTTTGGCTCGTAGAATCGGTAGGAGGGCTCCAGCGCCAAGCCATGAAGCTCCAGCGCCAGGAACAGGGTTCCACCGCACACGGGGAATCTCAAACACAAGATGCCTGAGACCAAACTCACCATTTCTCACCCTAAAGGTGACTTTTGTTAATGACATTGCTGCAATTACTATTGCTAATGTGATTTTTTTAAATGACATCACTGCAATCACTATTAGCACGGTTGTACTGTCATGAAGGCTCGGAGTTATCATCTCATCATATTATAGTTGATTCACTGAGAGGGTGGTCAATTCATTTCATCCCCCTATCTACCCTGTGACTGGACCTTTTCTGGCTAATACATCTGCCATTGATTTTCTTATACTTCTACCTGGGCTGTTTTTCTCCGGGATTCTGCCTGTTTTTAGAAAAACAAAGGAACTTTTGTTTTTCTGAAACAAAAGTTTCTTGTTTTTTTCAATCACCAGTTCTTCTAGGAAGCCCTTCATCATCTCCAGAGGCAGAAGCATCGGCCTCTCTGTGACCTTGCAAAACACTGTTCTTGATCATGGTGCAGATCTCGTGGGTCCTTTCATTAAAGTGCTGGTATGAATGCTGACTCTCTCTGGCTTTTCTTCCACAGGGCAAGTCCATGCTCCCTTCCATCCATTGTGTTTCTCATGTCACCTAAAACTGTGACTTATAGCAGCTGTTCAGTACTTGTTTACTGAAAATTCAGCAAACTTTTTATGAACTCCAAGGTCTAACAAAGTGGTTAGTAATGCTAACTGTTTTAATACTTAGACGAAGGAATAAAAATGGATAGTGTAAAATCAGAAAATAGCAGTTTTTTGAGTTTAGGAAAAGCTAATGGGAGGAAAATGGAGAGAGAGCAAGAAAATAAAAAGGCATTTAAAACATGTATTTAACAAACTTCTAGTGATATCCAGATAATATTCTTGGTGCTGAAAATAGACAAGGTCCCCACTGTCATGGAGCCTCTATTCTAGTGTGAGGAGGGAGAGAGATGAGAAGCAGACAGGTGTGTGAAACAGCAGGGCGAGGGGACTGCCACGAGAAAAGGAAGTCAGGGGAAAAGCCTAGTGAATTGTGGGGGTGGGAGGTGCTACAGTGGGTGGTTAGTGAGGGTCCTTTAAGCAGAAATCTGAATGAAGTAAGGGATTTCTGGGTGAAGAACATTTTAACAGAGGACATCTAGCGTGCTGATGCACTTGAAGTATGCTGACATGTTGGAGGAATAGCAAGTGGACCAATGTGGCAGGAGTTAGAATGAGTGAGAGAGAGAATGGTAGGAGATAGAGTCAAAGAGACAGTTGTATTGTGAATTGGGAGAACCACAGACACCTGCCTTGTATCACTGAACATCTTCAACTGCCATGCTATTCCTATGTGAACAAGGCTTCTGACATTTATGGGATTTGATAATTGGGAACAATGCTTTTTCACACATATACTGCATTTCCATAGAGTGGAAGCAGCTCTACTTTTTACAAGTTAGCAGTATTGAGGCAGTACTTAAGTGTGGCAAGTGCTGTGCCAGCTTCTCAGAAGGTAAGCTAGATTGCACCTGCTGTGTGTGGCAGCTGTCTCCCAGTGAGGGGAAAGAACGAGGAAGATCACATTTGGCCCCAGTGCCTCAAAGCATTGTTCAAACCGGCTTTACAGAGCTTTGTACTTTGTATAACGAAACTATACTTTATTTGGCTGGCTCAATTATTTATTTACTTAAGAACTTCCAAGGGAACCAGGAAGTGATGAGAGGCTCACCAACTGCCCTACAAAGGCACTGCCCAGCAGTCAGGTTTTCTGTGTCAGTCCTTTTTTCCCTAATTTTTTATTTCTGTTTTCAAATTTCAGGGTTTCTCAACTTTGGCAGTGTTGACATTTTGAGCTAGACAATTTTTTGTTGGGGAGAGTTGCTCTATGCATTGGGAGATGTTCAGCTTTATCCCTGATCTCTACCCATTACATGCCAATAGCAATCCCAGTCCCCACACAGAGCCAAAAGTCCAAGATATTTGCCAAATGTCCCAGGGGTCCAAATTGCCCATGGTAGAGAACCACTGTCTTAATGAGTACAAGAATCTTGGGGAATGGAGGATTCTGAAAAGAGATCAATAGACATAGGTTTATGAAAGCAGTTAATATCTTTTCTGGGACAGCGGAGGCATTTTGTAGCATACTTTTGTTTCCTTCCAAAAACTATAGGCAAGCTCTTCTTTGCATATTTTTAAAGTTCCCTTTTTGGATGTTTCTAAAGTCAAGGCTCAGAATAATCAATATATTTGAAAACCACTTTTTTCCCTGAGTCAGAATATCAAGTCAGAAAAATAGCAAGACTTTGCTATTTCCCCTCTCTGAACAGACAGGTTTTCCTCCAGTCAAGATGGTAAATGGCTGGTGCACAATGATGAATTCAACTGTAGGCTGTTGCTACATCTAGGTCAAATGGCTGTCTTTGGTGTATATTCATCTTTCCCTTGTAGGCATTTCAAAGTGCAGAAAATCTTCCCTATCTTCCTTAGAGTTTTAGCAGCACGTTCAGAATTACCACATGTACAGATTCCTTCAGCCTTTCCCAAATTGAAAGGACAAAACTGTTTGGGAAGTGAACCTTGACTTTTCAAGGGTACTGTTTTTGTTTTCCCCTCTTCATTCACTCATTAAATGAGTACAAGCCTATGGGCCCAATGAACAGATGATATGGAATAGGGCACTCGGGATGAAGATGTCTTTAAAGCACAGTTGTTTTGAATATACCAAAATCACTTCCCAGAAATCTCATTTTTATGTCGTCCCCATATTGGCTTCATCCCTACTTACTAACCGTATTTCCTAGAGATCCTGTAATGGGCTGAGTTGTGTCCCCTGAAAATTCATGTTGAAGCCCTAACCCCCAATGTAGCAATATTTGGAGATGGGGCCTTTAAAGAGGTAATTAAGGTTAAATGAGGTCGTAAGTGTGGGGCCCAAATTTAACAGGACTGGTCTTCTTATAAGAAGAGGAAGAGACACCGGAAGTGTGCATGCACACAGGAGAGGCCATGTGAGGACTCTGCAGGAAGGCAGCCATCTGCAAGCCAGAAAGAGAGGCTTCAGCAGTAAACAACACTGTTGGGACCTGGGCCTTGGACTTCAGCTTACAGAACTGTGAGAAACATTTCTGTTGTTTAAGCCATCCAGTCTGTGGTATTTTGGTAGAGCAGCACATCTTCCCCTTGTTTATCTGCAACTTACCAATGTTTTTTTTCCATGCTTGCCTCCAGTCAAGCAAATATCAGCTTCCATTTAGGCTCAAGTAAGCTCCTCTTTTCTCAGGAACATTTGCTTTCTATTATGGTCCTCATAAAACTCCCAGTCTTGGATTTTTGTAGGATTTATACTTTCTAGCATACAATTTAGGTCTCAGGTATACATTGTTATGCAATTCCCTATAATTTAAATACTAATTTTTGTCCCTTAAAAATGCAAAAGGTAAGCTTTTTCAACCCTCTCTCATTTCTATCAGGCAGTAGGCTTACATTTCCTAATAATACCTAATGCCATTATAGTGTTTTATTATTTTAAAGACATTTCACAGACCTCTTTTGAAGAACTTTCATAGACCTCTGTTTGAGTCATGCCAGAATCTTCACTCACTTGATAGCTATAACTGATTTTAGGCAAGGGTAGAGTGAGGCACAGAACTAGCACTTGAGGAAGGTCTTAGAATTCTGGCATGCTACCTGACCCCACTCTAGCTCTGTCTCTGTCTTTTTATATCATGCCACTGACCATATTGGATCTTACCTGAGCCCTGTGCTCCTAGAAAACAGGAACAATTAGGAAATCCTCCCACCCATATCCTTTGTCCTCTGGGAAACAGCTTACTGCAAACAATTGCCCTTTCCCATGTGACTCGGATAAGACTCCACATCTTCCCCTTGTTTATCTGCAACAAGGCCATACATAGACCCTCCAAATGCTCATTCTTTATTTCATAAATGATTAGCTGACCGGTTTGTCTTCACTGACCAATCTGGATAAGATTCAGCCGAAACTGAAAGGTCAAATAAAATACAGGGCATCTTCAAAGGATATCCTGAAAACGAGATGTAAACTTTCTCTTTCTTCTATGCATTGTGATGCACTGTACTGGAAGCGTAGTAGTCAGAGTTCTTTAGAGAAATAGAATCAATAGGAGATTATGTAACATGTAATATATACGTAACATAATAGGAGATTATGTAACATGTAATATATATGTAACATATAACATGTATAATATGTGTGTACATGTACAATGCATATGTAATATGCACACTTTGATATACATATATAGCAATATATTATACATATGTAATATGCATGTGTGTACACACATATATTACATATATACATATATACACATATTTTACATATATTTTATGAGTATTTAATATACATGTATTAATATAAATATGCAGTATGTATATTATATGTGTATATATATTATATATGTATATATGAATATAATAATATATAATTAATATTTAAACACATATCAATAGACATATATGCATTATATATTATATATGCAATATGTAATGTATATGTAATATGTGTGTATATATATATGTATGTGTGTGTACATGTCTGTGTGTATATCTAAAAAATAGGAATTGCCTAATGTGATTATGGAGGCCAAGAAGTCCCAATTGAATTTGAAGTTGGTGTATGTTAGAATCTAGGCTGCACACTGATAAACTGAAACCACAGTGCATTTTCTTTTTTTCTATTTTTGTTTTTTGTGTTACCACCTGCCTATCTCTACTTGCTTATGGCCTATGGCTTTTAACATCAATGTGAAACTACATTGTAATATGTGCTTTTGTTTGAGGAAAGATTTTGCATGTGAGTTGATTCTTGAATTGTAAATTTTTCTAGCTTTCACATGTAGCCTAGTTCTAGGGATTTGCTTGGGTTTATTAACTTTTACAGGAGTAGGGCTGCTGCTGTGATACACATATTTCCTGTTGACTCTCTAGAACTTGAGGAAATGGGTCATGGAAGATTTGGGGTTAGAAAAGTCACAATTCTTGGGAAGCTGAAGGAGCATATCATTTCTGGTAGATGTTCTTACCTTTGTCTACTGAAGGTAGATTCCGTATTTCAGTTAGGTACATAGGCTAAATGTTTCTAGATGGAAGGGAGCAGAATAAGAAGTACAAGGACCTGGGGAAAGAGATATGCTTTCATATATATTTTAAGATTTTAATTTCCTGTGGGTCAATAGAGGAGAAGTTTACTTAGAAAAAAATTGAATTGATAATGGGAAGAATTTCATAGTGTTGAAATTTCAGGCATTTGGGAAAATATGAAATTCAAGCATTTATATTATTGAGGTTGTATTTTCTGAATCATCTTCATGCTTGGTTCATGTCATTTAACCCTTTTACATGTAGAAATGGGATAGAGTCATGTTTCAGACTGTGTACAGTATGGCTTTCAGATAAATATAATTAATGTTTAGTCCTGACTCATTTGACAGGCTTTGAAAACAATACAAAAAACATATTTTTAAACAAGAGGAGTTCTACCTTATTTTATTGATTCCAGTGTATCCACAGAATCAGTGTCAAGATTTAGAAAAACCAGGAATAGCTTTTTGATTGGCCATTCCCCCACCCCCTACCACACAAACACTGGGGCTTAAAGGAAAAAGAACAAAGTGTGATGCATTATCATCATGCTCCCCTTTCATACTTTTCCCAAGGATGGGTCAAAATTATAAGCAAGGACATTTATTGGGCCAAACTGGTAGGACGTGGAGTTTTTGGCAAGGAACTGAGTAAAATGGTCAAGACTTGGGTTTCTGCCTGCCATGTCATAGTATTTTTGCCCACCGTCTTCTTTTGCTGTAAGATCCCAGTCATCCATAGATTACTCTTCCTGTGTGGTCTGGATGAAACGATCACTCAAGATGCCCCAGCCCTCTCTACAGTGATGGGCAGGGACTCAAGCAAGACCAACGGAGTTCTTCCTGGGAGTTTGATTTTAGATTAATGCTCCTTTCCCTTCATCAATAAGTCACAAACGGTTTCAATGATTTATTGAGGAATATTATTAAACTTATTGAGAAATGTTATTAAACAGATTTTTAAAAATCCAGAAAGAGTGATTCCAAAGTAGAAAATTGTTGGAGCTGAGCCATTTTGAGGACAGAGACCTCATAAAGAGACTGCTGCTCCCCACACCCTCAGAGCTGTCCGAGTTCTTGCCTTTCCTTAGGATTCTGTGAAACACTTCATTTTCTTCCTGTTGTGGTTATGCTAGTCAGTGTGTCCTGGTGCTTGTGATGAGAGCCCCAAATAACTGGTATGCTCGTGATGTCTCCATTTGAGTTGACTTTCTCTGGATCAACTTTAGTTTGCTCTCTGCTCTTCTCATGTCTGTGGAGTGGCACATCTTCCTTGGAAAGGGCTACGGAAAGGGGCTGAGGAGGCTTCTTTGGTTGAGTTTAGTGCAGGCTTTGGGCCAGAGGCATCAAAACAGTCTCCTGGCCGTCACGTAATCCAGTCTTGTTCATCAGGGCTAGAGGTTCTTTATGGAACTTCAAACAAATCCATATAACAACCAAAAAGGGGCTTTTGCCTCCCTTGTTTTCTTTGCATATATCTTGCTTGCTATGGACTGAATTGTGTCCTCCAAATTCATATGATGAAACTCTATCCACCAAGGTGATGAAATTTGGAGATGGGGCCTTTGGGAGATAATTAGATTTAGAACATGGTGAAACCCCATCTTTAAAAAAAAAAAAAAAAGAAAGAAATGAGGTCACAAGGGTGGGATTGTAACTGAGTAGCCCCATTTTTCTAGGAAGTAGTTTAATTTTTAAAATTATTTTCTCTTCTTTTCTACTTTCTTCCCCCCTCCCGCCCCCCTAATTTCTATTTAACCCTTTAGAAACGTAAGTATAACTTTTCACCTCCTTCTCACCAGACATTCCCTACAGGGCAAGTTCATTTAACTATGTGCTTTAAGATGGATCTCTCCTGGAAAGTTGACACTTGATTTGCAGATCTAAGTAGGCCCCATGGAATTCTCACCTCCAGGAGAATGCCTGTGAACTTTCACCCTCCAATGCGGGTGAGGGGCAATCTCCCTGGAACTCACACCCACCAGGAGACCATGTCAAAAGCATGCCAACTTGGCCATTTTTACAACTTATTTCTGCCCAGGAAGGTGCCAATTCAACTGCCTGGTAGATAAAGCACCGAACTAGCAGGAGGACACCCTGTCCTTGCTTACTCCCTTCCCTACCCCATGGAAGTGCCCACTTTCTGCTCCAGAAGTGAAGTGGCACATTTAAAGGCAGGACAATTTGTGCCCCTTCCCCCAAGCTAGCTTTAGAATAAATTTATTTTTGGACAAGCCCCCACTGTTGTTAATTGGACTCTGTATGTGGTGAGCAACTAACCTGCTTTTCAGTTGCAGGGTATTTTTGTTGGAATTAGTGCCCTCATAAGAAGAGACAACAGAGAGCTTGTTCTCTCCCTCCTCAGGGGCATATACCAAGGAAAAGCCAAGGGAGCACACAGTGGGATGGTGGCTGTCTGCAGCCTCCCTGGAAGAGGAACCTCACCAGAACCCACCATGTTGGCACCCTGACCTTGGACTTACCATCTCCAGAATTATGAGAAAATAAACATCTGCTGTTTAAGCTGCCCAGTCTGTCATGTTTTGTTATGGTATCCCAAGCTAAGACATTATTCATGAACTTCTAGTCTGGCTAGGTGGCAGTTGAGGCAGAAGAATTCTAATCAGATGTCCGTGGAGATATGACTGAATAAATCCACTATCTTGAGTTATTTCACATAACTCGATGAGATTGGGAAGGACGTATCATTGCCAACTTACAGCTGCGTAGGCTGCAGCTCAAAATCTATATGGTATGACTGCATCAGCATGGAATTCAGGCATCTTAGTCCAGAACTCTCTCTTCTGTATTCTTGAGGCCACTTCACATGCTTTGACTGACTGTGGACAGAGGAGCTGTTTTAGAGATTTTAAAAGTAGGCTAGCTGTTGGGAAGGAATTGTTTGTCAAGTGTCCCTAGTCTCTGCTCTCACATACAGGGAATAATCCACGCATATTGTTCTAAGTACTTCTTTGCAAATATTAGGTTGAGCCATATGGTGAGCTGTCTGGTAGGTGAAAAACCATCAAATATCAGCTATTCTATGGGATTCAACCAACACCATTGAGAACTGGAGCCCATCCCTCACTACTCTCCTTTCTCAGCAAGACCGTTCTGCTTGTTGAGCTTCACTCAGGAATGTTTCTGCCGCAGGGCCTTTGACCTCTTATTCATTCTAGGTCACTTCAGAAGTTCTATGGAAACATTACCTTCTCTACGAGGTCTTCCTTCACTATCCAGTATAAAATTTTTACCCCCTATCCTGGCAAAACACTTTTTTTTTGAAACTCAATTCTCTGCTTTATTTTTTTCCCTTTAGAATTTGCCACTATTTTACATATATGATATTTATTTTTATGTATTGAGTGTCTTCACTAGTATAAGGCGAACCCCAAGAGAGCAACGATTTTAGTTTGTTTTATTCACTGCTGTATCTCCAGCATCTAAAATAGTGCCTGACACAGTCGATGCTCAATAATATATATTGGATAAATGACTGTGGACTGACTGGTGGTCACCATAAATCCATAGCCCCAGATCTTTGAGAACACCACACTAGTGATGTCCACTCTGGTGGCAGGTAGGGATTACGGAGGTCTCTGTAGGTATGGAACAGACTAAGGAGACAGAGTTGTTACCCATTCCTTTTTGATAGAAAGAGGACAGCAGCTGGGCACTGTCTGTGCTATGCCTGTAATCCCAGTACTTTGGGAGGCCGAGGCAGGCAGATCATGAGGTCCGGAGTTCCAGACTGGCCTGGCTGGTATGGTGAAACCCCATCTCTACTAAAAATACAAAAATTAGCTGGGCGTGGTGGTGTGTGCCTGTAGTCCCAGCTCCCTCGGGGGGCTGAGGCAGAAGAATCGCTTGAACGTGGGAGGTGGAGGTTGCAGTGAGCTGAGATCATGCCACTGTACTCCAGCCTGGGCAACAGAGTAAGACTCCATCTCAAAAAAGAAAAATAGAAAGGACAGCTCAGCTTTTGTCTCCCTTGTATGTTGGGTTTCAGGTAAGATTTCATTAGGGAAAGGGTTTGTGGAATAATAACATTTCAAAGCCTACTGATACGGGATAACAGAAAAGTTTACAATTGATCATGTAGTTCTGAGCCTAAAATATTGTGAATTATCAGTGTTTATTTACCACCCCACAAGGAGAATGTAAGAGATGGGGTGCAGGAGTCAGCCACAAAAGCTCCAAATTCAATGAGCTTCATATTTAAGAGATTTTAAAAACTGTTCATGAAATGTAAAAGCTTTATATTTAAATAAATTGTTCAAAGCTCCCTCTTCTTCATCCCTAGATAATATTATTCTGTATTAACTCTCAATGTGATTGAAAATTCTTAACGGGAAAAGGGGCCAGCAGTTATTTATTATATATTTCCTTTTTGTTTGAAAATTGACAAGTGCTAGACTGGCCAGAACAAAGTTAAATGGGCATTAAGAATAGCAGTTTGTAGTCCACATTCTTCCAATTTCGTGTATTTTCAGCACATCTTAAAATACACAATAACATGTGTTTTACATGTTAAGGCCCTGATATAAAGACATTAGAAGAATCTCTGTGAAAGCAACAGGGTGAGCCATGTACAAAACTAATCAAAATATATCTGTCTCTGTTTGTTCTCTCAGTAATGTGGCCCAGAACCCTGCTTCATAGCCACCTGGTGGCAATCTAACAAACTGATTTTACACCTGAGGCAATAACCACCAGAGGTCTGCAGGGTCACACAGCTCAACACCCAGAAGAGTGAGGATTAGCACACAGATCATCGAATGCCATCCAATCCCTCTTTCTCCTGTAGTACGCTACTTTCCTCTTAAAAATCCTTCATGCTGAACATAAATACTTTATATGTTAATGTGGAGCTCTGCTTTGGTGAAAATGTATACATAGAAAGCATATAATGCAAATTCTAACCACCCTATCTTGACTACAAATAGAAAAGGAATGTGCTAACTGCATTAAGCATTAGTTGAATCACTGACAATGATAAATAGAAGAAATAATCATTTATCATACAACTGTAAACATGCAAGACCCCAGGACAAAATAGATGGGAATGAAAAAAGAAAAGAAATTCACATGATATTTACAGGAGGGTGAATGAAATTCTAGTGAGTAAGCGTGAGAACACTCATTAAGAATGCGAGGAGAGCTGAAGTGCCCAGTGACCACATAGAGTGTAAAATGCAGCTGTTCTAGTGAATCAGCTCCTTGGTGTAGCTTTTTCTTGCCTTTACATCAATCATCTCTGTTAAACAACCATAGTGATTCTTAACCTGCTTTTGTTGAGAGGCCTTTCAAAAATCTGGTTAAAATTATAGACTTTCTCCCAGAAAAAAGCTCGTGGGCATAATATCTTCAAAGGCCACTAACTGGTGTGCAAACGTAACTTTCCTATTTACCTGTAAATGAATTTCATCTCTATTGCAAGCTTGCATTTTGCCTGATAGCAGGACTTTATCCAGATATTGCTAGGAAACCATCTCTTTAGTGACTTCTCTATGATTTGGGATTTAAAATAACAAATCATGGTATTTTCTCTCCTCTTTTTCCTTTTGGGGGTTACTTCTAAAGTCTGGGGCTCTGCTTGTGCTTGATCTACTCACAGCTGGTATCTGCTGAGATATACAGCGGCGTGTTGGGGATTCTGCTCATTGGTGCCCATCTGTACTTGCTTTCCTCACCAAGACGACACTCTTGCTCTAGTTACAGGGTCCCTGATGTATTTGCTGCTGAGTTTTTTTGTCCTGATACTGGATTCCTTCCTGCTATCTATCTATCTATCTATATTGTATATGTAAATATATATAATATATATGCATATATAAAATATAACATTTTACATAGTTTATATATATTATTTTCAAATACCTGTGTATATTTGAGATGGTTTATTGGTAGTAGCCAGACTAGGTTCTAGTATCAGAATGCAGGCTTGAGATAGAGATTAAATTCGGTTATAGATAAGTAAAGCAAATTACATTTTGCAAACTAGTTAGTGATCAATATATACATATAAAGATATTTAAAAATCATCAAAAAAGTATGTATATATACAGATACTTGAAAATTATAAATTTACCTTAATTACTTCAAAATAGATTTAATACTATGAAATTCTTTATGTAATATATGTGTAACTCCTTTCTCCCAGTGAAAATGCTGGTTACCAACAGTATCAATCCATTAATTCATTATAAAATCCTGAAATACACACAAAATAGTTTTAGAATTACAACAATACCAACACCAAGAGAAAACTACTGAATATAGTAAGGTTTATTTGCAATTCTTTTGTTGTCTTAAATTATATCCTACTAAACCTACATGTGTTCAAACATGCTCTAATTATTTTCTTTATAGTTATCAGTTTTGTATGCAGTTAAGATTGTTTCTGTTAGCAGACAATTTTAGAGCTTTACTTTTTTCAACCTTTTCATTTAATTTTAGATCTTTGAATATATAAATTGTTAATATGTTTAAAGCCCAAACTATTTACCACATGTATTCAGAAGTCTCACACACTTCCCCATCCCTCTTCTCCATCCCCACCCATACCCTATTGTAAGTCATTTTCATTACTTTTTCTTTTGCCCTTTCTACAATAAGAAAATACATATACCTATTATTATATCCCCAGAAGGAGAATACCTTATGATCAAGTTATTTATCCTGTTCCACTCAAAGTATCTTAGCTGTCAAAGAGAAGGGGAATTGGAAGAAAAGAGCTAGGGAGAGGTGTTAGAGGTGTCGGAAGTCCTGCACCTGCCCTGTGCCCCAGGAAATGGAACAGAAAGAGCCACATTTTTTTTAGGCCCATGAGCCTAGGGAGGCAGTCAGGTTGGGAGATGGTTGGAAGGAGTGAAGTTGGATATGAACAGTTGGTGAGGAGGGGTCTGCAAGTGTTCTCTGTAATTTTTTCAACTTTTTTACAGGGTTGAAAGTTTTCTAGATAAGAAATAAATTAATTTTAAAAAGGGAACTTCACTCTAAGAATTAATCAAGGCCTGGATAATGTTGTTTTGCACAAAAATAGATGAATACTATGAACATAGACACAAGCACTAGTCAGTCGTAGGGATGGAGAAGTACTCAGCTATTCCAGCCACGCATCTGTTGTCCTTGTCATCACCTCCATGGTAAGCCACTTGCGGCCCTGTTGACTTCAGAACCTATCACAGAAAGTCAGGACTGCAAATCCACTTGGGCACCCAGCTGTGTTTGTAGATTAAATAATGCCTCTCACCTATTCTAGCACTCCACAACATCAATTCTGTTCTTATAAATTAAAAAAAAAAAAAAAAAAAAGCATTTAGATATCTACATTGAAGCCTTTTTGAAACTCAAAACCCAGGAAGTTAGAATCTTTTTCTTCTGGTGACTTCTATGGTCTCATTGTTTATCTTATCTACTAATGTATAGTAATAGTGCTCCCAAGTTTTGACTCACTGAAAGGGTTTCTCTGAGGGCAGATAATTGGGTCTCTTTTGTTCGTGCTACTATTGCCGAGAACAGTGTCTTGTACTTGGGATGTGTTCAATAAATACTGGTTGCATAAATGAATGGGGCAGAACCATAAAGAGGAAACCCCATTAAAGTGTCACATATTGTGCATCCAAACACACACAGAATTTTGTCTACATTTTACAGCCATTGCTCCCTGAAGTCCATCCTTAGACTCTAAATTAAAAATTCCTCTCTACAATTTCTCCTTTCATCTCAATCATTTTTTACTGATCCTCCACAGTCTTTATTTCTCTATTCCTCCATTGTCACTTGGAAATAGAACCCAGCAGCTTAGCTGAGTGCCTATTTATGTATGCATTTTATTATTTGGAACATGTTTTAAACTCCTTAAGGACAGAAATGACTTCTTATATATTTTGCTATTCTTTTTTTCAAACCCACCACCCGATGTAGTCCCCTTCCCCAGCTTTTTTTAATGAACATTTGTTATTTTTGGCTCTCCCTGTTTCCATTTCTTCCTCTTCTTTTGGCAATTACATCCTGTATTCTTTCTGGAAAATTATCTCACCTCCATTTGGTAAAGAACTGTGTATAAAAGAAAGTTGCCCTACCCTGTTAGCCAAGTTTAGGGGAGGGGAATGTGGAATGAATAGGTTAATAGCTAGATTGCAGTTATCCTTAGCATCATAATTAATTGAGGTAAGTTAGATCATTTTCAACTTTCTTAAAATATCAGATTAAAAAATTTATTCATTGCAAATAAATGAGGGTCTTTCTGGGGTTGCTATGAATAAATAACTGATCTGTAAATATTCTTTTATACTGTGCTTGATTGTCAGGCTAATTTATTCAATAAATTGTAATTTTTGATTTGTAGCTACACAAAAGAAAGGAAGCTGGGAGCCCTCTCCCTTTCGGTCCCCCAGTGATAGGTAACTCTAATAGTAAGGTATTTAAGCCGAGGGACTCTAGACCCTGTGGTTTTCTTTTGCTTTGCCATCCACACTCACACCAGTGCTTGTCCTTCGACTGAATTACATCTCATATGGTGACTGGGACATTGGAAACTGCATCTGTGATGTCCAAGGCCTCCATGCTGTTGATGTAGTATGCTGCTGTCCCTGTTCTTTGTCCTTTCTTAATGTTAAGTAAACTTAGCGATGGGTGAGCCTATTGTATCTTACGCATTTGATTGACAATTGGAACTGAAACCTACTCCCCAGGACTTGCAGCAGGTGACTCAGGTTGAGAATGAACTTTCTCTTGGGACTTTGAATCTTAGATTGATGGCACGTGTTCCAAATATACTTAAAACAATTCCATAGGCAGCATAGCGCTCTGACAAAATATAGAAGAGTTCTTGTTCCCTGGACTTCAGAACAACTTATGTTTTCATCTATTTCTAAGCATGCTATCTTTCTCATGAATTTCTATTTAGTTAAGTTAACCAGAGGTGGTTTCTGTTGATTATAACCAGAGAACCCTGACTATATGGCTATGAATAAGGTAAGTTCTCAATCCACTTGCATTTGGTTATTGTCTCAATTTTCTCTTGCGGTGTAATAAACTTATTAACTAAACCACCTCTAAACTTAATGGCTTAAAACAACAAACATTTTCTTTAGCTCACAATTATGCAGCTCTGCAGGTTAAGCTGGGTTTAGCTGGATAGTGGTTCTGGTGTCAACTGGAGTCTCCGTTTCTGTGCTGAGGTACATATCAGCTGGACAACTCTGCTTCTGGCAGTTTATGGGCCATCTAGGAAGTTAGCCTGGGCTTTTTCATATGGCGTCAGAGGGGCCAGGTGCAGTGGTTCATGCCTGTAATCCACTTTGGGAGGCTGAGACGGGTGGATGACTTGAGGTCACGAGTTCGAGACCAGCCTGACTAACATGGCTAAAACCTGTCTCTACTAAAAATACAAAAATTAGCTTGTCATGGTGCTGTGAACCTGTAGTCCCAGCTACTCAGGAGGCTGAGGCAGGAAAATTGCTTGAAGCCGGTGGTGGTGGTGGGGAGGTTGCAGTACTCTAGCCTAGATGACAGAGCAAGACTGTTTCAGGAAAAAAAAAAAAAAAAAAAAAAGAATGAGGGAAATGGTGTGGACCAAATTGTGTCCCCCTAAAATTTGTATGTTGAAACCCTAACTCCCTTATAATGTGACTGTATTTGGAGATAGGGTCTTTAAAAGGGTGATTAAGATAAAATGAGAGAATTAGGGTAGGCCCTAATCCAGTCTGACTAGTGTCAGGTTATAAGAAGAAATCTGAATACAGAGAGATACCAGGGCATGCACACACAGAGAAAAGACCATGTGAGGACACAGCAGGAAGGCAGCCATCTGCAAGACAAGAAGAGAGAGGCCTCAGAACAAATCGAACCTGCTAACAACTTGATCTTGGACTCCCAGACTTCAGAAACATGAGGACATACATTTCTATTTTTTAAGCTACCCAGTCTGTGATAGTTTGTTAAGGCAGCCCTAGCAACACATAGAAAGCATGCAAGGTCTCTTGCAGTTTGGGCTTAGAAGTGGTCCATATCACTTCAGCTGCATTCCATAGATCAAACTTAGTCACAAGTTCAGCTCAGCTGGGAGGATGCATTCGTTACACGTGGGTATGGATACAGGGACGGGAATAATTGTGGCCACTTTTGCAAACAATCTGTCACAGTCATTAGAATGACAGGGAAGTATGCAGAGTACAAATAGATATTAATGCAGGAAATGTTGCTGGGTACTTTAGATTGTAATGGAAATGTTTTATCCAAAGCATATTTGTATTTGGTTGGAATAGGTGAGCTGATATTCATGGCACAATGACAATATGCCCACTGCTCCACTCTTTGTAGTGTGAACCAAATGCCTTGACAAATGATTAGAATGTGGGAGGAATGTACTTTTTTCTTTACAAATCAAGTTAAGGCATTAGATTCTACAAAACTAGTATCATCATTTCTAATTAGTTTTTCAGAGGATAGTTGCCAAAGTCTTGTCATTGACAAGATGAAATAGTGGAAGAGATCAGAGAAAGCTCTTGGCTTGCTTTCTTGTATACTATAAGCCTGTAGAGAAGGATCTATGTCTCATTTGCCTTTGTGTCTCTCAGTGATCATTAGAAACTTTATAGAGATGGTACCCAAATACTGAAGCATTAGTACTGGCTTCTATGGTGGGGAAGACCCTCGTCAGTTATGTCTTGCCTTATCACTGGAAAACTTAATTTCTTTTTTACTTTGAATTATAGAATTAGTTTAATGTCAGTGATAGACACCCGTGGTTCCCTGAAGAATTAAAGAAAAAATTGTAACTCTTCAACCCATAGTTTTAAAATATTTGTTCAACATTTAATTAGTGAGAGAAACCAATTTTGCAACAATAAAAAATTAATTTTTTATTTTTATTTAAGTTTTTAATTTTTATTTAACATTTCTCTTTTTTATTTAACTTTCTTTTTCTATTTTAGTTTCCTCCAAATAAAAATTCTCACCAATGAAAGCAGTAGGAAACAGTAAAGTATTTAGTAAGGGATTTTTTTTTTTTTTTTTTTTTGAGACGGAGTTTCACTCTTGTTACCCAGGCTGGAGTGCAATGGCGCGATCTTGATCTCGGATCACCGCAACCTCCGCCTCCTGGGTTCAGGCAATTCTCCTGCCTCAACCTCCTGAGTAGCTAAGATTACAGGCACCTGACACCATGCTTAAGGGATTTTTACAGAGTGCAAGAGAAGGGCATTTGCATCACAAGGGATTGCAGTTTCACTGATTGCCCATCAAGCTCAATGAGCAAGGCTTGGTCTTCCAAATCCCTCTTTACAACCTCAGAGTTCCCTTCTCCATTCTCTGCCTTCTTGCTCCTACCTCACATGTTCTAAACCTCTTTCTAGGATTCTCGATCCCTTTTCACCTTCAGGACAATTTAGTGCTATTAATGATTCTAAATCCAAACTTTAATTCTCCTTATTCATTAAACCTGCCTTGAGTAACTTCAAAGACCATTGTATTAAGGGTAAAAGTTTTATTTCTGTTTAACAAATAGAAATTCCTCCAGATACCAAAATTCGCTTTCCTTAGAATGTGAAATTAAACCTGAAAAATTTACCGTGAACAAATTTATTTTTTCTCTTTTTGAGATGGAGTCTCACTCTATTGCCCAGACTGGAGTGCAGTGGTGCGATCTCTGCTCATTGCAGCCTCTGCCTTCCGTGTTCAAGCAGTTCTCTGCATCAGCCTTCTGAGTAGCTGGGACTACAGGCATGCACCACCACACCCGGCTAAATTTTGTATTTTTGTATTTTCACCATGTTGGCCAGGCTGGTCTCAAACTCTTGACCTCAAATGATCCACTCACCTCAGCCTCCCAAAGTGCTGGAATTACAGGTGTAAGCCACCTTGCCTGGCCATAAATTTCCATAGTAAAATTAATAACAAGCAATTTCTTATATGGCCTAAATAGGGGTGGCACAAATTTACATTTTTCCACTATGTAGTGTTGTTTTGGTGTGTACACTTGAATTAAAAGAATTTCCATGATATTTTGGCAACCCTTATGGAGTCCCAGAGGCTGTCAACTTGTCTAATCTTTAATAAAGCCCTAGTTATTGTGATGATGGAATTAACTACATCTGTGGGAACATTACTGCCAAAGTAATTGGACATAAATGTTTTAGTTTATACCCCCTCCCCCACCTGAACACAGTCATTCACATTGGCTAGTCAAGGTTATTTTGGTGTGGCCTGAAATGTCACCAGCTTAGTACTAACAGTAAATAGCTGCTATGAAAATAATGTTGTGAGACATAATATTTTCTTAAAATAATTTAATTTTGGTAACATTTGGAAAAATTTAAAAAGAACATCAACACACTTGGTATTTCCATTATTGGCCCTCAAAAGACAGACATTGTAAAACTTAAGAGCTAGGCTGCTGTCTACTTTGTATCTTACACATGCAAAAAGCATCAGGGCCATCTTGGAAATGGGACAAACATTATTTATACAAATACTACACACACACACACACACACACACACACACACACGGGTAGCACAGGATCCTAACAAAAGGGGTGGTTTGAAGGGTGCATTTAAAAACTGGCACTGTATAAAATAGTAATCCATTGTTGCCATTTTCAGCCTTATGATTTGGAATTCTAATTATAATTATCACGGAGGACTCTGAAACTATAAGAGGACAAGTGCTTTTAGGTACATTATCAGATTCTTTCAGCACCAATTAATTTTATTGCCAGCCACTGCTGTAGAACCAATTCTGTGCAAGATCTCATAAGCTTCACATGGATGCAACCTGATTGCACTTCATCTCAGGCCTGGCATCTGCCTCTCACTTTCTGTCCTGTCATTTCTCTGCTGATGCTACAATGGGAGTGAGGGGGTGTCGTGGGAGTGGGTCACATGTAGAAACTGCCCCTAGATTCAGATGCACAAATCAGAAGCGCAGGGAATTCAGGTTTTAGAAGGTGAATCTTTGGCAGATGGTGAATGAATACTTCCTCTTTATTCCCCCTACCACTGGTGGTCCTGAAATGCATTTCATGGGAAGAGGGTTCCTATGAAATGCATTTCAGGACCACCGATAGTAGGAGGGAATAAAGGTTCTGTGAATTGGAGCAAGCAGTTGCTCCAGCAGTAGCCATTTCAACAATCTGTCTTTCTGTTGTTTCTTCCAGGTTTTCCACCCCATTTCACTACTCATTCCTGTTCCTTGAACTATATTCCCTGAAAAGGACTTTGTCTTTGTTTCTATTTTCTTGAGAATGCAGGCTAAAATAGTCACCAAAAGAGAGGAGAACATTAGGAAAATAAGAATACTATAAACTCAAACTTTGCTTATTTGAAACTGTGATATAGTTTGGTTGTGTCTCCACCCAAAATCTTATCTTGAATTGTAATCTCCATAATCCCCATAACCTCCATGTGTTAAGGGTTAAGGGAGAGACCAGGTGTAGGAAATTGAATCATGGGGGTGGTTTCCCTCATGCTGTTCTCGTGACAGTGAGTTCTCACGAGATCTGATGGTTATATAAGTGTTTGCTAGTTCCTCCTCTGTTCATACTGCTCGTGCTGCCTTGTGAAGAAGCCGCTTTGCTTCCCCTTCACCTTCCTCCATGATTTGAAATTTCCTGAGGCCTCCTCAGCCACGTTGAACTGTGAGTCACTTAAATCTCTTTCCTTATAAATTGCCCAGTCTCAAGCAGTTCTTTATAGCAGTGTGAAAATGGACTAATACACACTATTTCATGTACATTGGGTAAAGGTCTATCTCTACTTCTATGCTTCATTTTATTCATAAGACTGAGAAGCAATCTGTCTCCACTTCCACCCACTGTTCTTTGAAATATCAGAAAACACTTGGTACAGATTAAATATCCCAAATTAAAAAATCTGAAACCTGAACTGCTCCAAAACTTTTTTGAGCACTGACATTATGCTCAAAGGAAATTTTCACTGGAGCACTTCAGATTTCGGATTTTTGGATTTGGGATGCTCAGCTGGCAAGAATTTTGCAAATATTCCCCAATTTAAAAAAGCCTGAAATCTGAAACATTTCTGGTTCTAAACATTTCAATCTGTGTTTCCATTCCCCCTCAAAATACTGAAGAAAAAAACAAAAAGCACATTGGAAAACAAGAAAATTTGTGAGGAATTTCTAGAAGATAGCATTGAGAACAGATTGCAAGAGAATCAAGAGCAGAGAAACCCATGTCCCAAGATAAATCTCAAACCTACCCATATCTTCCCACCTCCATTGCCACAGTTCTAGACCAAAGTGCCCTCATTTCTTATTGAGATTTCAGCAGGTTCCATTTGGTCTTTCTGCTTCGCTCCTATCCTTCTGCAGGACTCAGCCTTTTGCAGCTACTGTTCCCTCTGCTTTAAATGCTTCTTACCTGCATCTTCCCATGGCTGGCTCCTTCTTATTCTGGAGAGCTTACTTTAAATGGCTCTTTCTCAAAGCAGCCTTCTGATCTCCTAATCTGAAGCCTCTGTCCCTTCCTGCTCACCTCCCATCAATCTCTACTCCATCTCTCCATTACTTCCTTCATAGCATTTATTGGATCTGTTACAGTTTTGTTTTTGTTTGCCTTCATGTTGCCAACATGCCTGTTGCTCCCATTAGCAGTGACACAAGGGCAGAGACCTGGTCTGTTTTCTTGACTGCTTTATTTTGGGCTGCCAGCACAGTTAGCGATGCCAAGGGTAGAAAGAATGACACTTGTATTGGAGGGCTGTTTATCCCTTTCTCAAGCTCTTAGGCAGCTGTGATGTTAGATAACAGGAATTTTAGGAGGAATAAGACAGGATCCTGCCTTCCAGGTACTCTGAGTCAGTCCTGTTTTCTTATTCATAGTGTATCATTGTGCTACATATTTTATTCCTGCTATTAGACTTTTAGCATTCCAAGTGCAGAGTCCCAGTCATCTTTGTATCTCTCCAGAGACTACATGTAATGAAAATACAATATTTTTGGAAGGATTTAAAATGTTCTAAGGGAGCATTATAAATCTGATAAATTATTAATTACCTAGTGCAGTTCAATCTATGTCCATTAACTCTTCATTGCTAGTAACTGAATGAAAGGAGGTATGTGTAAACGAGTGAGAGAGAGTGGTGAGTGGACAGTACATAAAGAGAGCAAAAGAAATGTCAGATTTGAAAGCCAAGCCCTTATTGCTGTAGACATTTTCTTCTGCTTCTCACTTTCTTTCCTGGAACTTTAGAATAATTTAATAATATTTTTAAAGATATAGAAAGCTGAAAAATAAGTCTAGTGCAATTTTAACACCATAAGAACCAAAGGTCACAAACTGTAATGTTTGTCTGTTTTAAAATTTAGCTCATTATTTTCCAACTTCAGTATTAGAAGTTCATATAAATTAATTAAAAACATACATTTAGCAGTGATCGTTTATTTGTGATCTTTTGGGAGAAGGCACTCGAGTACCAGTTTCACTGATGGAGGGTGGGAAGCTTGGAAACATCAGACACATGTAATTTTATTAATTGTTAATGAAGCCAATAGGGCCTAGTATAGCCTGAGATAATATCAGTGACTAAGACAAAGAAAACTCCAGCTGCTCATTGCTGGATAGTTGGCCAAGAAGGGATCTAGCTATTACCACTAGATTTACAAAAATGTGTGAACTAACATTTAATAAGTACAGTATGATGACAAAGTGACCTATTGAGATACAATTCCCTGGAAGGTGAGACTTTGTGTCTTTTCAGATCAGGCATATCCCCAGATGTCTTGGAGCCATTTGATTTATGTTTTAGAAAGAAAACTAAAGAAAATTGTGTGTGTATGTGTGTGTAGATGGTATTTATTATGGAATAAATATGCTGTGGAATATAGAAATAAGATGTAAATAAAGAAAAGTAATACTAGAGAAATTGAAAATTGTATTGTTCAGGTCAGAATTCGTATTCGGAAGAACGATAAAAGGGCATTTGAATCAAAAGAACATGAATAAAACTTAAAAATTGAAAATAAGGAAAAGAGTCTGTTTTTACTCACTTTATATGCTTCCCAGATGATTTCATTCACTGCCAGTGTTGTAGCACAGATGACTGGGTATACATGTAGACTAGAAAAGGAACTATAGCCAACCTTTACTAGATAACATTTTACTAAAGATCCTTCACCTGAGCTCCTCAGATTCAACTGCCTCTAGACGAATCATGTGGATACTCTAGTCCCTCACACTCATCATCCCCCAGCCTGGACCCATCTCTTCCCCTTGAAAACGTGTTCCTCATGGCCATCACTACCCAGTAAATCTCCCATTCATTCTTTCCCTCCGTACCATTTATTTCTCATATTTGGTTGTTCATTGAATCCTGATGCTTCTATTTCAGAATTGTCTTTTGAATACGAGCCTCTCCTATCTACTTCCCTTTCCACTGCCTCAGCAACAGAATCTAGCAGGTCTTTTTGTCTCCATCCTTCTGAATTCCTCTCCATCTTCCATATGCTGCTGCAGCAGTCCCTTACTCTGCAGGCCATAGGTGATGCTCAAACTCCTGTTTATTTAGCACATAAAGAGCTGTCCCTACCCAAATCTGTGCTTTCTGCATATATTTTCATGCTCTAAACCTAAAGGATGTCTTTTAGTTAACAATGGTGACTGAGAAATTTGTGCCATTTTAAACAATCCTAAATGACCCACTCATTAAAAAAATCCTCTTTGTTTACTTTCACCAAATACCACAAGAGGCTGGGACATGACATTGAGTTAATTATGGGTACAGGACTTTCCACAATAACATTGAGTTGAAGACAAGCTGACATTTTCAGTAATGTCATGGGTCAGAAAGGTAAACTAATTTGGGCTCATGTAAATCCAGAAAGCAGTTTTATGTTTTACACAGTAAAAGGAAAGAAACGATCCCTAGAATCACATTGGAACATTGCATTAGAAGGGCTCTAAAGTTCATCTGATTTTAGCTGTAGCACTGCTGGTCAGATTGCCTGGATCCACAGCTTATGGACTGCTTGATCTGGACAGTGCCTGGGCTGGTCACAGAACTAAATGACCAACTAAGGCATTTTAGTTAGTTCTAGAGTGGTAGATGAATTTGCCCAGTGGCCAACTCCCTGTTGTTAAGGTGAGCACATGTATACTCATGACTGTGCAGGAGCATATGTGAACACCCCCTCCCCAACGATGGCATGCAAAGAAAAGGCCTGGTAATACGAATAAGGAAAAAAGCCTCTTTCTGTCCTATTTCTGCTACTTACTAGCTGTGTGCTGCAGGGCAAATAGCCTAAAGTGCTAAATAACCTCATTTTGGCCCTCTTCCGGCCCCCTCCATCCTTCCTTAACCCACTCTCTGTCCCAGGTAGTCACCTTTGTGGACTATATCTGAGGGTTCTTAGCCTCTGGTTTCCTGTTAAGTTTATTAAATGCTGAGTTCCAATGGGAGCCCTGAGGGAGAGATAATGGTGAGCTTAGAGTATTATTCCCCCAGATCTCCTTCTGTGGGATCACCTGGGGCTGACTCTCAATCAAGAGTTATAACTACTCTGAGGTAGACCATCTTTATGTGACTCACCCTTCTGTCCCCTTTCCCTTACCTTGTCAGTCCCTCCAAACCTTACAAGCTGAGTTATCCTTGATAAATAGTTTTTAAATGAAACCCTTTTCAAAGTCTTTTACTTTGGCTGTGTCATCTGTTTCCTGCTAGTACCCTGAAAAGTGTATTTAACTAGCATTGAGAAGAAGAACTCTTAAGTGATGTCTCTGTTCATCACACAAGGGGATCGGGTTATCTGGTGATGACCATTGTGAGCTTATTAAGAAGGAATGGTGCATAGATGTCCAGAATTAGCCATTCCAGAAGTGTCCTCTAGCTCTTAACATTCTATGATTCTGTGTATAGGAAACTGAAGGAAGCCAATTACATTTTGAACTTTTGTATTACTGTAGAGTATCTAAAGTGAGATGATGAAACAAACGTAGTTCAAAGGAAGGCACAAGCAAGGTGCTTTTATAAGCCAGCATTGATTCTACACATAAAAAGTCATGTAACACAATATTGCTCATTATTTTTAGCATTGGATTATTTTTCACCAAGTATGACTTTTATGTGTTGTGTATTTTTAATTCTAAATCAATACTTTCTTGTAGCAATATATGAAAGCCACACAGCCCTGGTTTGGCAATATGGGAAGTACCTTCATTATCAATTATAGTATTAAGATTATTCCTAGGACTATGGGTATATTTTCTATACTTCAATCCTCTTTATTTTCCCACCTCAATCCCAGATTAAAACAGAGGTGACATGTACTAATGAAGTTTTAAAATACCAATACATCTGAGTTTTCTTATAAGTTTTCCTATAGTGAATTTGTTGTCAAAAAAGCTAAACATGCCTATTTCAACCCTTACCGCAATAAAACTTGTAGGATGATTTGGCTTATCTTTCTTTGGGTCAGGTTTTTATCCAGCTTCATGTTAAAAAAAAAGGATCAGTGATCAGAACTGTCTGGATGTGTAGTGTGAGCAATGGCTTTAAAGAGGTTTTTGTGCTAGTAAATGTTGCCTGCATTCTTGTCAAGCTGTTTGCCTGTGTGGGATTTCATCATTTGAATATGTCAGTAGCTGACATAATTTGACAGCTGCTGTAGATGTCTTTTTGTTTTTGTTCTTAAGATATTCTTTTAATCTTTTAAGGGCCTTATGTCATGGTTCTCCTCACAAAGCAATGACCCAGAGTATCTGCCACTTTTGCGCATAGGAAAAACTAAACCTATCAGTTACTGGGAAAAGATTTCTTTTTTCTTTTCTTTTTTAAATATCCTATTAGCTATAGGATAATAAGAATGAGACAAGGCTTCTTGCCTTGTTTTTCAGATTTCTTTCACACATGGTAGATTATGTTATCCTTGGGCCAACATAATAAAGTTCATAGGAAAAGTGCTTTATTCTTGTTTTACAAATGAGGAATCTGAGGCAGAGAATTGTTGTTATCAGGGCAGCATTGGCACTCTGGCTTACTAGCTCATAACTAGGCTTTAATTTTCATTTTAATTAAATACTTAGATTTAATATTAAATGTGCCAAATAATTTTAGGAGAACAAACCTCATTCATATCTAGGCTCTAAAAAATGGCCAGTAATTGAAGATAATACTTTCCACTTTCAAGTTACCCAGTCTTATTAATGATATTTTTTCCATCTGTATGTTCAACGTGAAGCACAAGTATGGTCTGGTTCTTTGAGACAAGGAACAGACCATTAAACAGACTTATTCCCTCCCAGCTGGTTCTTACTCTGTAGAAAACACCGAATGTCTGGTTTTTCTCCACTTGAGCCCTGTATTTGAATTTCAGAACATATGGGTCAGAGCACTACAGGAAAAGGAAGATAGAGATTTATACAGATGACTCTGGCAATTCTAAGCTTCTTTCTTCTAATGAGCAAACATTTCTTTGTGCATTTTGCATGTCAGAGCCGTTGCTTTGTGCTACATCCAATATCCCTTTCATGAAACATATATGATAGGTTGCATCGGGAAAACCTAGGGTAGTTATGCTTATTAGCAGTAGAAAGGGTCTGGACTTGCTGATCTCAGAAATCCTTTCAGCTTTAGCAGTCTGGACTTTCAAGTATTAACAATGGCACAATTTTATCTTCAAGTGATTGTATCCTGATGGTGTTGGGGAGATGGCAAAAGAGCACTGTGGGAGGGCCGGGGTTAGGAATGGGTGAGAGATGTGGCTTCAACAGATATGTGACCTAAGAAATGGGGTTGGGAGAGAGAGACCTCAGGATGAAGGGCACAATGATGAGCAATATTATAGAAGCAATTTTAGAGAAATGATGGATAGTCATAACATTAGAGTCATTATATATATAATTCTGTGGACCCAGAACAGAGGAATGGGAAACTAAGATGTCAGCATAGTGCTGAAAGGTTGGGTTCTAGAATCAAAGCATGTGGATTCAGATCTCAGCTATGCTACTTACTAGCTAGGTGACCCTGCATTGAAGAGCACTCCTTTGAGCAGTAGACTCTGTAAGTGAGAACACTAGATTCACCTGGGGAGTTTTGAAAAAATACTGATGGACAGGCCCATTTCTGAAACAATCCAATCAGACTTGGGCATGGCAGGGACAGGCTTGAGACCCTGGTTTGAAAGCCATAGTTTTATAGCCAGAGTTCTCAAACTTCTGTGTGAGTCAGCATCAACTGGAGGCTTCATTAAAGCAGATTGCTGGGCCACACTCTCATGAAAAGCAAAATTGAGAACCAAATAATTTGTCCACCAATCAGAATGCTTGAATCTATAATTGTCCTAAAAAATCTGAACTTGAACTATTAAATATAAACAATGACACAAAAGGAACATGATAAAGAGAATGAAAAAGAATAATTCTGTATAAGATAAAGGACAGGTTGAAATTTAGCACATACATGGAATTGAACATAAGTAAATCATCAGGAATTCTGCGGTTTGAGTTTTCTGTCTCCTTTTGAGTGAATTTATAGATTGATTCCTCCTGACACAAGCAATTTTTTACATATTGACTATAGTTGGTTTTCCGAGGTAAAAAATTACAAATATCCTAAAAAAAACTTCAATACTAGAAGAAAAAATATGGCTACTATCAGGCGATAAACATTAACATAAAAAGAGACCCGATTTGAACATGGAAAATCTAGCCCTAAAGCATGCAGAGTATAATCTGAAAAATGCTGTAATAGTGAAATAAATGTAACTTCTGCTTGCTCTTGGTGATGTCTTTTCCAGGAAAGCTTTGCTTTTCTGATTTTGGTTCTCTCATTTAATAAGGTAGGATGTTCTCTGCTCTAGAGCCTTGCTATACAAAGTGAGGTCTACAAGCCCGAAAGTGTACTAGAAGTGCAGAATCTCAGGTATCTTCCTAGACCCACTAAATCAGAATTTGCACTTGAACAAGATTCCTGGGTGAGTTACACGCTCACTAAAGTTCTGGAAGCTGCTCTACAACATTCCAACATTGTAATTCAGGGGTCCTGGGGAAGCAGATCATACTCTAGCAGAGTGTGAAGATAGATGCCCCTAGATGCTGCTCCAGTTAAGATATGTGTTAGTCATAGACAAGTCTGCAGAGAAAAGTCCCAGAGAAGAGAACACATAAGCTTTTTCCCCATTTACCTTGGCCGTTGGTGTGAAGGTTCAGGCCAATATTGGGTGAAGAAAAGTTCAACGGATGGGCAGACACTCCCATGACACTGGCTGATGTCATTTAGTTCTAGTTATCTTGTCTTTCAAAAGGTTAACCAGATTCTGGTAGAGAGATAGTGAGTGAATAGAAATAATAAGAAAATGCTATCACCAGTGGTGTGTTGAAAATTTATCGTAGTTGGATACAAACATGCAAGGGTCTTACTTCTTTTCAGCCAGTGCTTTTGATCTCATTCTCTTGAATCTGTTTTCAAGCCAATTCCAGTAGTTAAGTCCAGGTCAGTCTAATATAAAACTCTAACTGTATCTGCCCTGTCTCCTAGTTCAGGGGTTATCTTCAATGCCCAGAGGGGGCATGAGGAGAGAGAGAGGGAACTTGCTGTTAGATTCTATTTTCCTTTATTTATTTATTTATTTTTTTTGCTTCCTTTGGTGTGTTGGGCTAGGGAAGAGGGAGAAGGGAAGAGAAGGGGAAGATGGAAATGGATGTTTGGACACACACGTAAGCTTCTTAGGTGGCCCTGTGGAAAAGACTCCTGATTCATAGTTCCTTTCATGGAATATCTGTCTCCAGCTTTAACTCTTCTAAACTTTTCTTTTGGATTCCAGTTTCTTCACCATCAGAACATCACATGGTCACAAGCTCCTGTTGCTTTCTGAAGCAACAGACAGACCTCTTGATTAGGGAGCTAGTGCCATAGCTCATACCTTGTGTCACTACCTGGCTTCACTTGCATCCTATCACTTCCTTTCCATCTGTGTTCAATTCTCTACTCAGATAGGGTCTGGGGGCAGAGTAGCATGTCACACTGAGGAATGAGATGCCACGTCTCACTTTCCTACAGACGTCTTCAATTCCTACAAGGATCCTTTAGAGGACCCGCTGATGGACTTTGTGGGTGAACATTCACCTTCTTACTTCCTTCACTGAGGTGGAGCTTCAATGCCCCAACCAGACTCATTATCAGTCACATGGGATTCTGAGGATCTTCATCTCCTGCCTCCCTTTCCCCCTCTCTAGTCTCCTGTTTAAAATATGAGAGAGGGTTCTGAGGGATGCTTGTGAGCACCAGTTACCTCTTACTAAATCTTGGAGGGGCCATCTATTTTCCAAGTTCTTTGCACCTTATTTAGCATGTGAGCTATTAGATAATCCTGTGTCCTAACTTTTGAGACCCAGCTGCTAATTCCAGAAGAGTAGGAAAGGTTCTACTTAACAATCACTTCCTTTGTAGCAGTAGTATTAAGCTGTTTATAAATTTTATTTCACTTAATTCATATGACAACACCATATGGTAGTTTCTATTCTCTTTTAAACAATTACTGTAATGAACTTTTGCCATATCTGGTTACATAAAATATTTTTAAAATATTGTAATAATTCTACATAGTATAAGTCTTAACTGTCCCAATGAGGAAACCAACAAGGAAAACTTCCTCTGTTTCTGGGAAAGAATAAGTAATTTAGAGTCTACTCATCAGCTGCATGTATAAGAACTTCATTCTGAACTGTCACATGGGAAATAGGCATGGTGCCGAGTTTTCATCTTGTAGCAGATACTGAAGCAGAGAGACGAGGGCTCTGTGACTGGCCATGGTGAGAGGAGCATCCTGATTTGAGGATGGCGGTGTCAGCAGTTTACTTGGCAGGCTGGTTCTGAGAAGTGGCTCTTGGAGTTCTCCCTAGAAGCTCAGCCAGGCGTGTGCCTATCTTTAGTCTTTCCAAAGATTTTGGGGGTTCCCTATGTCTCTTAATAAAATTTTTTTTGCTTGTACCAGTGTGCGGCTGTGTTGGCTGTTAACTAACAACAACAAAATCCATGTTGTTTCTACTCTCCATATTTGAAGGCATATTGAAAGAGAAAAGCCACAGGCATGAATCTGAGCTATAAATATAATTCTTAGAAAAATCTAAAAGTCAGCAATATCAATGGTTAGAATATTTTTTTGTGTGGTCCATTGATATACACTTCCTATCACAGTGTTCTTTTGAAACTAAAATGCTCATGAGAAAAATATTTTAGATACGTGAAGACTTACTCTAGCTCCACAGTGTTATTTACAGACATGCATATTTAAGATTTTGTTTTTGCATTGGTTTGCTGTATGTAATTCTTCAAATTTGTTTCACTGAAGCATGGGATCATGGGCCAGGAGTCAGAAGACCTGTTTGAGTCCTGGAACTTCCATTTATTAGTTGTGTGGTCTTACTCTCTACTACCTGCTTTGGGATTCAGTTTCCTCATTATAAAATTGAAATAACCATAATAATATTTGCCAACCACACATGGTTGCTGAGAAGACCAAAAAAAATTTTAATGGAGAAGCGTTAACATAAATAATTATTATTATAGTTATGGTCTTTTGAATAAATAATAATTATAAATAAAATTATTATTATAGTTATGGTCTTTTGAATACTGTCTGTGATTAAAAAATGGTGGGAAATAAGTGACTTTAAAAAACTCAGATTATCAGAAGAAAAAAGGAAAGAGTTTTAGGAAGGTATAGAGAACAAATATATTTTTTGTATGCAAATTTTTCTTTATTCAAATTTTGTAAGGCCTCTGATCTTTTATTAAGCATAGATACATTTTAATGTAGCACTTTAGAGCTCCAGGAGAGTCAAATACATTTCACTATATTTTTAAAAAGTACGGCCAGTTTGCTGCATGTTTTGTTATCTATGAAAACTTATTTCACAAATATTTCTTGTTCAACCAAATCCACTGAAGTTGCCCAGAGGTTCCAGATCTCTGATGCTGGGTAGTTGCTACGTCAAGCTTGTCTTTTGAAGATGGAATGTAAGGATGCTGTTACTTACAGTGCCTAGTGAAGACAGCCAAGGACATAACCATAAGGAACTGCCCTCTCCTGCCCTTTCCCGTTTTCAGAGGAGAGGGTAGATCTGACAAAGAAGCCACACAGCCTCTTGGGTGTACTGCACCCCTCTCCTGCCTTTCCAATCTGTGTTGCAGAATTACTCCATTTTTTCTGAGCACAGAAATTAAAAGGAACACATTTTTTAGTAATTCGCAAAAGGGGGTATGATCACGGGATAATCTTGCTATTAAATCTTCAATCATGTCCCATCCTCAGTTTTCTAATCATTATATGTATAGGATGAGCTGGTGATAGTTCTATTTCCTGGCACCTGGTACCACTGCACACTGAAAAAGCATTTGTAATGAGAGAATGGGCTCCGCTTGCTTAAGGGCTGCTCTCAGCAGGGAGGTTCACATGTCAGGGGCTCAGCTGCGGAGATGGCAGAAGCCAATGAGCACATGATGTGTTACTTCTCCAGTGTTATCCTGAAATCTTCAGTATAGTTACTCATTTCATGATATTCTGACTGTGATTGGATTCCCTGAGGGAACTGGAGAAAGTCTGAAAATTCTGTACAGCTGATAGATGACAAAGCAGAGACAGTTTTGAAGAAGGAAGGTTGGAAATGTGGATTAAGCATGGAGAAGGCTTTTGACTTGGAAATGGGTTGCAGACAAAGTTTAGTAAGATTTCTGGAGTCAAAGGGGCTTGGTGGATGTATGAGTTATATTTATTGGAAACAACCCTCTCTATAACTAGCATTTGAGTGGTGCTTTACAGCATTCAAAGAGCTTTATACATCAGATTTCATTTCATTCTCCTAAGAAATCTTTGAAGGAAGCATTCATGTTCTCATTTTTCTTACAAGGAAGCTGAGGCTAAACTTTCTTGTTTAATTAACTTAAACTTACATAGCTGGTCAGTGGCAGAGATAGATATGTAAAAAACTCATCTAAAAAACCACAACTGTCCTGATAATCACATTGGGGAAGATGATGACTTTTTACTCCGATTTTTATTTGTTTACTTCTTGTTTTACATTACAAGGATCTCACTTCAGGCTAAGAAACTGAGGCTTTTATTGTCAGTTTTGAATTCTGCATTTTATTTCCAACATGAAAAGTTTAGATTCTTTATTCTTTTTAGCTTTCTTGACTGAAAAATATTACTTGATGTTATCTGTTATTTGTTAAATTATTTAAGTAAGCACATGGAAGCAACTCTGTTTAAAGTCACTCTGGTAATCTTTTACTTTTTCTCCCAAGAAAGAGTTCTTCTTTCACAGCTCATTGGGCTGTTTTTTTACTGTAAAAATCAAATACTTCATAGAAAACTAACTTTTTTTAGAAAGGTGATTTCTTACTATAGTGGAAAAATGCTATTTTCAGAAGCAGTAATTTAAATTTTAGCTTACTAGAGCCCCAAAGAGCTAATACAGTAATAGACGTAGACTATCAACTGGATGATGCTGAAAAGGAAAATAAAATTTGGGTAAATTGTCAGAAAGATCAAACAATTATAGAAAGAGAAGAATGGAATATTTTCCCCCTAAAAACAATGATATAAACTGAGAAGGAATCCTTGCTGTCTGCCTCAGGAGGGAAATCACCCCCTTGTCATGGAGCCTGAGGAAGAGACATCTGTTTCTGAACATACATATAAATCATGAATGTACAGCTTGCCCTGAGAGTGGTAGAATGTTAATACTTAGCAGGATTTCAAGTCAGAATATAAATCGGTTCAGCAGTTATTTTCATAAGAAGATATTTTAACAGATATATATTTTTTTGGTGGCATATTATTCTTTTATTAGAAATTGTAAATGAGAAATTATATCAACACCTGAGGACCAAACTACAACAGAATATTCCACAGGTTCAAGATTTTGAGACATTCTGGAAAGAGTTTTCTGCAAGGTATATTCTTTCCGTGGCATGGCAACATCATCGTTCTTTAAAAAAGTGACTGGACAGACATCATTTCATTTAGAAGTCATGGAAAATACCAGGACACAGGGCACTGGACGTTTGAAGAGACAGAGTAGCAGCACTTGTAGGGGCATGACAAAGACTGTGGGAAGGGGGCCTGACTCTTTGGTCTTTCTGAATACAGTCCAAGGACGCTCTTGCTCAATTTCTTATCTAACAAAGACAGACTTAATATCCTGTAAACAAGCTATGAGATAAAAAATATATAACCTTTTCTATTACTTGTGTTCCAGATACAGCCAGTGTGGTCAGATTAGAGGATTTGCTTCGTTGATTAAGAGCCCTGAACTTAAAAACCACTCACTCAAAGTTACTTGCTCATGGTGAGCTTTGCCTGCTAGCTGAATAGCACCTGCCTATGCAAAATTGAGCAGTAAATCAAGTTAAAGACTTTGGATTTTCTTACTCTCTTTGGCCTCCTTCCCCTGTCCCCAGACCTTTTCCACACTTCCCACTTCCCTAGTCCTTCTCATTCTTGCATCCTCTGACTCATGCCTGGCTTCCCAAAATGTCACACCTGTACCGCTGTTGGGTCTGCTACCAGTTGGGTCCCAGTAATCCTAGGACCTTGTTTTCCATTACGTAGATAAGAGTATCTGATGACTCACCATTTCCCAATCAATCCTGGGATTTTAATGGATGTAATGGAGTATTCCTCTACATTTAACTTGGTGGTGGTGGTAGGGATCATGTTCCTTGGCAAAATGTTTAAGAAATCCTGCACACTATCCCTATAGCAATGTTCATTTGCGTATTAAAAGCTTGAAGAAATCTTTCAGAAATAAACTTTTAAAACGAATTCAGTATGGAACACATTATTATAATAGACTGCAAACCAGGGTATACATTTTTATCCTTTTCAGGTAATGTATTTATTTAAAAATGAGCCTATTAAAAATGCCTTGACCTTGAATAATGACCCCAATTAAAGACATTTCAGGTGCTTCAGTGGGTATTGGCAGGTGGTATTTGGCACAGGGATTTTTGCGATATGATTCAAATTATTTCTGATTACTTTTGGTTGCTTTGAACCCCGTTAAGCTAAGCCATAGTTTTGGAATAATTTAAATACTTCTCATCCCTTTGGACAAAACTGAGGAAAAATTTAAGCAAAGCTCAAAGCTGTTGTTTCAGCATTTCCATGTGTCTAGCTATTTTTGGAGAAGTAAAATATTATTTTCCCACTTATACACTTATATTAGGACACTCAACATTTAAAAAATGGATTTGACCTGGAAATCCTTAGGACTGAATTCTTCCTTCTGTTATAGGCACTCCAGGTCAGGAGTAGAGGTCTCTGATCATGTGATTAGATAGCTAAAGTACGGTCCGCTTTTATTCAATCCTCTGCTAATGAAAATATTTCTGCTTACCTGGGAATTGAGATATTTTGAAAATTCTAAAGTGCTTATATTAAAAACATGCCCCTGACAAGCTTCAAAATGAGGTCACAGGCCTAGAAGGAATGTATACTTCTTTAGAAATTTAGGCTGTCAAATGGAATCTGAAGAAAAACATTGTCAGTTTAATTTCCTCCCTCCCTTTCTTCCCACTTTGTGACTGGAGCATCTCTCTGTCTTTCTCGTAATCTATGTGGATGTCAGCTTTCTTCCCCTGTCTCCCATTAATATAGACATTTATGAGTAATTTGGTTTAATAACATTTTAAACCAAACCTCATCTTTGATTGTGGCTATTATTGCTTATCTTTCATGGAGAAGGTCTTTCTGGTTTCACCAGTTTGATCTAGGAAATAGTTGATAAGGGTATGACTGGAAGCCTCTCCCTACATACACTTTTCTCCTTCCCTTACTTTGGTTATGTGTGATGAGACACAATAATTTTTTACTAAGCCATACTATAAATTCAGCAGAATGATGTCTGAAATGCAAAAGTTTTTGGTGAGTTCCACAGAAATCATTTGGGTGCTTTTACCTAACATAACTATTCAATCAGGCACTATGAGATTGTATTGCTGACCATGGTAAATCCTAGAACAGAAGCCTGTTTTTAAAATACAAACCTCCTTAAGCATGCCACGTAATTGTGCCTTTTAAAATTTCTTACTAATAAAGATATGCCATTGCTGATTTCTTACTAAATTTATAAAATGTTTTGTTTATATGATTTATATCTCTCTTAGAATCAATGTGATGACAGTTTCTTCTCAGAGTAAGTATCATGCTCAATATGGTCTAACTTTTTTTTCTTGACAAATGCATCAATATTATTTCATTTATATATACAATAGAATACTACTCAGCAATGAAAAGGAGTGGACAATATGTGCAAGAAGGTATATGCTCTAGAGAACACTAACCTAAGTAAAATAAGCTAGACACACGTACTGTATGAGTCAAAATATATGGAAAAAGCAGTGGTTGCCAGGGGATGAGGGTGAGGTAAAGAGAATGATTATAAAGGAGAACTAGGCAACGTTTAGTGGTAACACAAATATTCTGAATTGTTCGTGGTGGCTATAAGACTGTGTATGTCTGTCAAATCTGCTGAAGCTGTACCCCTAAAAGGCATGAATTTCTTATATATACATAATACTGTTAAAATCTGAATTTTAGAAATTAAACAATCTAATCAATTATACAGAATTGATCAAATACTGTAGGTCATGCAATGCATTAAAATGCAACAAATAAAGATGGCAGGCTACAAATATAGTTGTAAAAATATACATCATATAAAAAGCTGATTATAAGTTTTTATGTGTGTGTATAAATTTTTTTAATGTATTTTCTTTATATATTGCATTTTAGGTTTTAGGGTGCATGTGAAGAACATGTGGGATTGTTGCATAGGTACATACACGACAATGTGGTTTGCTGCCTTCCTCCCTATCACCTATATCTGGCATTCCTCCCCATGTTATCCCTCCCCAACTCCGTACCCCACACTGTCCCTCCACTAGTTCCCCCCCAACAGACCCCAGTGTGTGATGCTCCCCTCCCTGTGTCCATGTGTTCTCATTGTTCAACACCCATCTATGAGTGAGAACATGTGGTGGTTGATTGTCTGTTCTTGTGTCAGTTTGCTGAGAATGATGGTTTCCAGGTTCATCCATGTCCCTACAGAGGACATGAAACATCGTTTTTTATGGCTGCGTAGTATTCCATGGTGTATATGTGCCACATTTTCCCTGTCCAGGCTATTATTGATGGGCATTTGGGTTGGTTCCAAGTCTTTCCTATTGTAAACTGTGCTGCAACGAACATTCCTGTGCATGTGTCCTTATAATAAAATGATTTATAATCCTTTGGATATATACCCAGTAATGGAATTGCTGGGTCAAGTGGAATTTGTTTCTAGGTCCTTGAGGAATCACCACACTGTCTACCACAATGGCTGAACTAACTTACACTCTCACCAACAGTGTAAAATTATTCCTATTTCTCCACATCCTTTCCAGCATCTGTTGTCTCCATATTTTTTAATGATTGCCATTCTAACTAGCATGAGATGGTATCTCAATGTAGTGGTGATTTGCATTTCTCTGATGACAAGTGATGATGAGCATTTTTTCATATGTTTGTTGGCCTCATACATGTCTTCTTTTGTAAAGTGTCTGTTCATTTCCTTCTCCCACTTTTGAATCGGTTTGTTTTTTTCTTGTAAATAATTTAGTTCTTTGTAGATTCTGGATATTAGCTCTTTGTCAGATGGATAGATTGCAAAAATTTATTCCCATTCTGTTGGTTGCCGATTCACTCTAATGACTGTTTCTTTTGCTGTGCAGAAGGTCTGGAATTTAATTAGATCACATTTGTCTATTTTGGCTTTTGTTGCTGATGCCTTTGGTGTTTTGGTCATGAAGTCCTTGCCTATGCCTATGCCCTGAATGGTTTTGCCTAGGTTTTCTTCTAGGGTTTTTATGGTGTTAAGTCTTATGTTTAAGTCTTTAATCCATCTGGACTTAATTTTAGTGTAAGGTGTCAGGAAGGGGTCCAGTTTCTGCTTTCTGCACATGGCGAGCCAGTTTTCCCAACACCATTTATTAAACAGGAAATCCTTTCCCCATTGCTTGTTTTTGTCCTGTTTGTCAAAGATCAGATGGTTGTAGATGTGTGGTGTTGCATCTGAGGCCTCTGTTCTGTTCCATTGGTCTATATCTCTGTTTTGGTACCAGTACCATGCTGTTTTGATTACTGTAGTCTTGTAGTATAGTTTGAAGTCAGTTAGTGGTATGCCTCCAGCTTTGCTTAGAATTGACTTGGCTATGCAGGCTCCCTTTTGGTTCCATATGAAGTTTAAGGTCGTTTTTTCCAGATCTGTGAAGGTCATTGGTAGCTGGATGGGGATAGCATTGAATCTATAAATTATTTTGGGCAGTATGGCCATTTTCACGATATTGATTCTTCTTAACCATGAACATGGAATGTTTTTCCATCTGTTTGTGTCCTCTCTTATTTCCTTGAGCAGGGGTTTGTAGTTCTCCTTGAAGAGGTCCTTTACATCCTTTGTTAGTTGTATTCCTAGCTATTTTATTGTCTTTGTAGCAATTGTGAATGGCAGTTCATTCTTGATTTGGCTGTCTTTAAGTCTGTTATTGGTGTATAGGAATGCTTGTGATTTTTGCACATTGATTTTGTATCCTGAGACTTTGCTGAAGTTGCTTATTAGTTTCAGGAGATTTTGGGCTGAGACTAAGGGGGCTTCTAAACATACAATCATGTCATCTGCGAATAGAGACAATTTGACTTCCTCCTTTCCTATTTGAATGCCCTTTATTTCTTTTTCTTGCCTGATTGCTCTGGCTAGAACTTCCAATACTATATTGAATAGGAATGATGAGAGAGGGCATCCTTGTCTAGTGCCAGATTTCAAAGGGAATCCTTCTAGTTTTTTCCAGATATTGGCTGTGGGTTTGTCATAAATTGCTTTTATTATTTTGAGACACGTTCCATCGATACCTAGTTTACTGCAAGTTTTTAGCATAAAGGGCTGTTGAATTTTGTTGAATGTCTTCTCTGCATCTATTGAGATAATCATGTGTTTTTTGTCTTTGGTTCTGTTTATGTGGTGAATTACATTTATCGACTTGAGTATGTTGAACCAACCTTGCATCCTCGGGATGAAGCCTCCTTGATTGTGACGGATAAGCTTTTTGATGTGCTGTTGCAATTAGTTTGCCAGTATTTTATTGAAGATTTTTGCACCTATGTTCATCATGGATATTGGCCTGAAGTTTTCTTTTCTTGTGTCTCTGCCAGGTTTTGGTGTCAGGATGATGTTGGTTTCATAAAATGATTTAGGAAGGATTCCCTTTTTTTTGTATTGTTTGGAATAGTTTAAGAAGGAGTGGTACCAGCTCCTATTTGTATGTCTGGTAGAATTCAGCTGTGAACCCATCTGGACCTGGGCTTTTTTTGGTGCGTAGGCTATTAATTGTTTCTTCAACTTCAGCCCTTGTTATTGGTCTGTTCAGAGTTTTGACTTCTTCCTGGTTTAGGCTTGGGAGGATGCAAGTGTCCAGGAATTTATCCATTTCTTCCAGGTTTACTGGTTTATGTGCATAGATTTGTTTGTAGTAATCTCTGATGGTAGTTTGCATTTCTGTGGAATCTGTGGTGATATCTGCCCTATTGTTTTTTATTGCATCTATTTGATTCTACTCTCTTTTCTTTTTTATTAATCTGGCTAGTGGTCTATTTTGTTGATCTTTTCAAAAAGCCAGCTCCTGGATTTATTGATTATTTGAAGGGTTTTTTGTGTCTCTATCTCCTTCAGTTCTCCTCTGATCTTAGTTATTTCTTGTCTTCTGCTATGTTTTGAGTTTTTTTGATCTTGCTCCTCTACCTTTTTCAATTCTGATGGTAGGGTGTCGATTTTAGGTCTTTCCTTGCTTCTATTGTGGGCATTTGTTGTTATAAATTTCTCCCAAGACATTGCTTTAAATGTGTCCCAGAGATTCTGGTATGTTGTGTGTTCGTTCCTATTGATTTTGAAGAACATCTTTATTTCTGCCTTCATTTCATTGTTTATCCAGTCAATATTCAAGAGCCATTTGTTCAGTTTCCATGAAACTGTGAGGTTCTGAGTTAGTTTCTGAATTCTGAGTTCTAACTTGATTACACTATGGTCTGAGAGACAGTTTGTTATGATTTCCATTCTTTTGCATTTGCTAAGGAGTGATTTACCTCCAATTATGTGGTCAATTTTAGAGTAGGTGTGATGTGGTAATGAGAAGAATGTATATTCTGTGGATTTGGGGTGGAGGGTTCTGTAAATGTCTATTAGGTTTGCTTGGTCTAACTCTGAGTTCAAGTCCTGGATATCCTTGTTAATTTTCTGTCTCGTTGATCTAATATTGACAGTGCAGTGTTAAAGTCTCCCACTATTATTGTGTGGGAGTGTAAGTCTCTTTGTAAGGCATTAAGAACTTGCTTTATGTATCTGGCTGCTCCTATATTCAGTGAGTATATATTTAGGATTGTTAGCTCTTCTTGTTGCATTGATCCTCTTACCATTATGTAATGTCCTTCTTTGTCTCTTTTGTTCTTTGCTTGTTTAAAGTCTATTTTATCAGAGACTAGGATTGCAACTCCTGATTTTTTTTTTCCCTCTCCATTTGCTTGGTAAACCTTCCTCCATCCCTTTTATTTTGAGCCTATGTGTATCCTTGCATGTGAGATGGGTTTCCTGGATACAGCACACTGATGGGTTTTGGCTTTTTATCCAGTTTGCCAGTATGTGTCTTTTGATTGGGGCATTTAGCCCATTTATGTTAGGGATAAAATTGTTATTTGTGAATTTGATCTTGCCATTTTGATGTTAGCTGGTTGTTTTTCCTGTTACTTGATGCAGTTTCTTCATTGTGTTGATGCTCTTTACCATTTGGTATGTTTTTGTAGTGGCTAGTACTGGTTGTTCCTTTCTATGTTTAGTGCTTCTTTCAGGAGCTCTTGTAAAGCAGGCCTGGTCGTGATGAAATCTCTGAGTAATTGCTTGTTCATAAAGGATTTTATTTCTCCTTCGCTTATGTAACTTAGTTTGGCTGGATATGAAATTCTAGGTTGGAAGTTCTTTTCTTTAAGGGTGTTGAATATTGGCCCCCACTCTCTTCTGGCTTGTAGGGTTTCTGCTGAGAGATCTGCTGTGAGTCTGATGGGCTTCCCTTTGTGGGTAACCCGACCTTCCTCTCTGGCTGCCCTTAGCATTTTCTCCTTCATTTCAGCCCTGGCTAATCTGATGATTATGTGCCTTGGAGTTGTTCTTCTTGAGGAATATCTTTGTTAGTGTTCTCTGTATTTCCTGGACTTGAATATTGGCCTGCCTTCCTAGGTTGGGGAAGATCTCCTGGATAATATCCTGAAGAGTGTTTTTCACCTTGGATTCATCATTTCCATCACATTGAGGTATACCCATTAAATGTAGATTAGGTCTTTTCACATAATCCCATATTTCTTGGAGGTTTTGTTCATTTCTTTTTACTCTTTTTTTCTCTAATCTTGCCTTTTCATTTTATTTCATTGAATTGATCTTCTACCTCTGATATCCTTTCTTCTGCCTGGTCAATTTGGCTATTGAAACTTGGGTATGCTTCACGAAGTTCTCGTGTTGTATTTTTCACCTCCATCAATTCATTTATATCATCCTCTCTAAGCTGTTTATTCTCATTAGCATTACATCAAACCTTTTTTCAAGGTTCTTAGTTTCTTTGCATTGGGTTAGAACATGTTCTTTTAGCTCTGAGAAGCTTCTTATTACCCACCATCTTAAGCCTGTTTCTGTCAATTCATGACTCATTCTCCATCCAGCCTTGTTCCTTTGCTAGTGAGGAGTTGTGATCCCTTGGAGGAGGAGAGGCATTCTGCTTCTGGGTGTTTTCATCCTTTTTGTGCAGATTTCTTCCCATCTTTGTGGATTTATCTACCCGTGGTCTTTGTATTTGCTGACTTTCAGATGGGGTATCTGAGTAGATGCCCTGTCTGTTGTTGATGAAGTTATTTCTTTCTATTTCTTAGTTTTCCTTCTAACAGTCAGGCCCCTCTGATGTAGGACTGCTGGAGGTTGACTCCAGACCCTGCTTGCCTAGGGGTCACCTGCAGCAGCTGCAGAACAGTAAGAGTTGCTGCCAATTTCTTCTTCTATCTTTGTCCCAGAAGGATACCCGCCAGATGTCAGTCTGAGCTCTGCTTTATGATGTGACTCTTTGGATATATAGGGGTCAGGGAGCTGTTTGAGGAGACAGTCTGTTCTTTATAGGAGCTCAAGTGCTGAGCTGCGAGCTCTGCTGTTCAGTTCAGAGCTGCTAGGTTTAAGTTTGCTGCAGCAGAACTCATAACCACCTTTTTTTCCCCAGGTGCTCTGTCCTTGGAAGTTAGGGCATTATTTACAAGTTTCTGTCATGCTGCTGCCTTTTTTCAGGGATGCCCTGCCCAGTGAGGAGGCAGCCTAGTCCCAATGTGCCAGCAGATGTGTTACTGAGCTGCTGTTGGCTCTGCCCTGCTTCTGTGTGAACTTCCTGGCAGTCCTTTTTTTTAGGGGTTTAGTTAGAACTGCCTCTGTAATGGCGGGCTGCCCCAGCAATGGCGGGCTGCCCCGGCAATGGCGGGCTGCCCCGGCAATGGCGGGCTGCCCCAGTAATGGCAGACTCTCTCTGTAATGGTGGGCTGTCTCGACAATGGCAGACTGCCTTAGCAATGGCGGACTACCTTGGTAGTGGTGGTCTGCCTCGGTAATGGAGGATGCCCCTCCCCCACAGAGCTGGACCATCCCAGGTTCAGCTATGCTTGCTGTGAAACTCTAAATCCAGAGCGTTTCAGATTGCTGGTCTTTGTGGGAGTGGGACCAGCTGAGCCTGATTACCTAGCTTCCTGCCTCAGATGCCTTTTATTTATTTATTTATTTTTCAGTTGAATGAGTGACTGTCTCCCAGGCGTTCCAGTCACCAGTTGAAATGGCACCTGGATTTGTGTGAGTTCTTGTGTAGAGACCCGCTGTGCTGGCTAAAACGGCCATGCTGGAGATTCGTGGCACTTTTCTGCCTGGGAATCTCCTGGACTGGCTCCCTGTTTCAGTCCCCTTTTCTTCAGTTGAATGGGCGACTCTGTCTCCCAGGCATTCCAGTTGCCAGTTGAAAAGGAGCCCGGATTTGTGTGAGTTTTTGTGCAGAGACCCGCCGTGCTGGCTGAAACAGCTGTGCTGGAGACCCGTGGCACTCCTCCGCCTGGGAATCTCCTGATCGGTGGGCAGTAAAAATCCACCTGGAAATGTAGTGACCACTCACCCTCTGTGCTCTCACTGGGAGCTGCAATCCAGAGCTGCTCCTACTTGGCTGCCTTGGGTCCCTCTGGTCTAACATTTCTAAGATATCAGGTCATTATTATAGTGACTTCTCCAGTCAAATTATTTTAATTGGAAGACGAAGTCTTCTTTTCTCAACACTAGTTAATTCTAATTCCTAATTCTAATTCTAATTTTCCTCAAAAGATGGAACTCCTAGTTTATCCATGGCAACTTTCATAGTTGGAAATAGTTTTGCTGATGGTGTTGACTTCAGTTCTTTCTCCTAACCCCTTGGCTGGGTTTGACCAAGGATGATGCCAGCAAAGAGCCAGGAAAGTAAACTGCACGTAGTCATCCAATGCTACAATCCAAAGAAATCTACAGAATCTTCAGGAAGATAAGCTCTATTGTCTCCCAGAGTGGGAATTTTCCTCACACCACATGGTCATTAGTAAGATAAGTTGAGGATTTATGATTATGCATGTTTATTTATATTGACTGTGATTATGTCATGGGGAAAGTCTGTAGAGCTGTATGACCCCAACAAGATCATGACATCATAGGTATAGTAAAATCATCTTGATTTGTAACTCAGGGCCACCCTGGGGTTCCATCCTTCATGGGCAAACTTGTCTTAAACATTTTTCTTTCCATAATTTTTGCATTTTTGTGAAGGTAGATCTAGGCAATGTGTTATGCCCCTATTTACTGTTTAGTTCTTTTTTAAAAAAAGTATTTTTCTTATTATAATGTGAAAAGAATTAGGTAGATGCTATTCATCTAACTGGTAGATGCTCTCCAAACTGGCTCAATTGGGAGCACTGGTTATAGAGTATAATCTCAATAAAACATTCTATTTAGTTGAACTTCAGATCCGTTCATCCCACTATAACACCATGTACAACAGTATTGTGTGAAATGATTGTAAAGAAATGATTTTTTACAATTACATTAGGTGTAGTTTTGAAGTCATACAGATGGCTTTGCCACCTACTTGCTATGCTGATTGGTATGCTTAACACTTGTGTGCTTCAGTGTTCACTCAAGTAAAATGGAGATTACCTATTTTACTGACTTCATGGGATTAACATAGGGACTGTATTAGGGTTCTTCAGAGAAACAGAACCAATAAGATGCACTCGTACATTTATTATAAGGAATTGGTTCACATATTTATGAAGGCTGAGAAGTTCTGAGATCTGCAACTGGCATGGGTAAGCTGGAGCCCCTGAAGAGACGATGTAGTCCCTTTCTTTCTGAATCCACATCCAATCAGGAAAGCCAATGGCATAAAGTTCCAGCCCACAAGGCTCAAGACTCAAGAAGAAGCAATGTTTCAGTTCAAGTCTGAAGGCCAGAAAAGACTGATGTCACTGTTCAAGAGGAGTTTCCTCTTACTCAGTCTTTTTGATCGATTCAGTCTTTAAGTGATTGGATAAGGCCCACCAACATGGGAGAGGGCCTTAAATGTGAATCTCATCCAGAAGCACCCCCACAGAAATGCTCAGTATCATGTTTGGCTAAATGTCCAGATAACTGGGGGTCCAGCCACATTGACACATAAGATTAACTATCACAAGAACCTAATGAGAAAATGTGAATACAGTGTTTGTACAATTTCCGAAACAGAGTCAATAAAAGGTAACGTTGGATATTATGATCAGGATCATCATAATCACCATCGCCACAATCATCATCGTCATTGGTATCTTAAAAGCTTAATAAGTTCCTATTCTCAGAATCTTTTATACTTCAAAGACAAAAACCTTGACTAATAACAGAAGGAAACTAGCAGACAAATATTGTCTTTTGTCCTTTGACTGGAAATTCTAAAGCTTATTTTACATAACTCCTCAAAGGGTCTCCGGTGAAATAGAAAATCCCCGTTAACAATAGCAGTGACTAACCTGATAAGTCATTTTTGGGTTGACTTTCCTTCTTTCCCAAATTCCTAGTCCCAACTTCTATTCCTTGGGATCATTTCCCAAAACAAATTCTTTGTTTGCAAGTTCTGTTCTCAAGTTCTGCTTCCTTTTGGAACCCAAGCTAAGACAATATAGCCAAATGTCAGGAGAAGAAGTAATAAACGATTTTTTTCCCTAGTTATAGTCAGTGCAATGAGGGTGTAGAAAAATTTATGATATAACATGCTAAATGATTTCAGAGTACAAGAAAACAGTTTTTCAAATGGCATTCAGGCTAAGAGTTATGCTTTTATAACAGGAGCCATGGCAATCTTTAAAAGTCCTACAAAAGCTTAGAAAATATTTTGTGGAAGTGAAACATAGGCTATTTACAGTCAGTTACAACATACCTATTTGTAAGAGTGGGCACGAATTGCACTTACAGGTTTTGTATTAACCTGTATTTTCTCAAATTGATAAAAGCTCTGTCTTTGAAGTCTGAACTTTGAATAATATGAGCAGAGGCTGCAGATTTTTATGTTGTATGTATTAGTCCTGATCTAATGCACAGACCAATCTAGCATGGACTGATGTGAAATTGTATGAGTACAGTATCTAAATACAGAAGACATTATGTATTGCATACACTTTGATGACAGAAAAAGAAGGCTCAGCCGCTTTATTTTTGAAGCTACCAAAGATGTAAACTTTGCCAATGCCCTTGTGGGGGCAATATTGGCACGAGAAGACACCAGACTCAAGAGCTGTGCAATATTTTTTGTTATAGACATATTTAATTTTAAATGTCATTGTTTTATAAAACATGCATAATTCATCCCAAAGTACTGCTTCATTTATTCTCAAATGCTTCTTATTTTCTAAAGCTGCAAGTTAAAAGAAACCTTCCTTTTTTTTTTTTTTTTTGGGTTATAGAGTTGAATCAATGGGCCTCAAGTGAAAGGAAGATCATGAAAGCTGTGCCTAGAAAAGGTGAGTGGTCCATCCTGTATCATGCCTGAACATGGCTTGTTTCTGTTAGGGTATGCTGCAGAGTCCATAGCAGTGAAGAAGAAAGAGTACCACATAGAAATATTCTATACAGTTTTTGTGCTTTTCTGGATTACAAGTAAATGTAAAACAGTTTTTAGGAGATAAATAGTCTGTTGCACACTTAAAAAGTAGCTGATCTGGGAAAGTTGGATTGAGAGTAGTGGAGAAAAATAGAGTTCGATTTTGAAGTGGCTGTAAGCTATAATTTTTCACTTCAGATGTAGGTTTCTGAGACTGTTCAACCGGTGTCTGAGAGGGACATATAAGAATAAAGTGGAATAGTGAGGAAATATTTTTTCAAGAAGTGCAGACTTTATTTGAAAGGGTGAAAAGATATTTTTAAAGAAAAAGTAAAATTAGAGAAAAATGGAAATTTCATTTCATGACAACAGTATTGACATTTTTCTTACTAATCTTCAGCTACCACCTCCTCCTTTTTAGTTTGCAACCTCCCTTTTTGTTACAAAATACCTTTCTTTGAAAACTCTCTAAGGCCTGGACTGAATTCTGCTGTCCTGAATTACATGACTAAAGTGTCAGCCACTGTCTGCTACAGTGTTACGTACAAGTGTGTTCTCTTGTTCACAGGATGGGATCTATCATATGAGTTCTTAAAGTAATTTTCTTTTCAAAATCCTTTGTGATTATTTGACTGCACAAATAATACATATCAATGTAGAAAATATAGATAAGGAAAATAATCTGTGATTACACCATCCAACAATAACCCATTTAATAATTTCATTATTTATTCCTTCAGGCTGGAGGGTGGCATATGGGGTGAGAAGCAAAGGGTGGTTCACAGACTATCTTCTGCCTCCAAGTTACTTTGAGCAATTTTTCAAAATGCAGCTTCTTGAGTTCCTCTCAAATCCCATGGAATCCTGTAGTATGAGTTTCCTGTAATATTTACTTTTAGTAAGTATAGCAGGAATAATGTTTGCTAAAGCTTTAGAATCACTGTTGCAGACTTTTTTTTTTCTTTTGGTCGGGGGGTAGGGTATAGGAAGGAAACAAATCAGTTTCGAACTGAAAATAACAGATTTTACACTGGATCTTAACCAAAAAGCTGAGGAGGTAAACAAATCGTTTTTAAAAGAAAACTGATGCGGAACTCACTGTCTATAAGTACTGGCCAGTTCTTCCTTGTAGTACTATGGGGAGCAAAGCACCATAGACCACAGGAATATTAGATATACTGAGTCATGATCCTTTTTGGAGGGGACATTCTTTAAGCTAGATCTATGTTGGGTATGATGGAGAACTTTCACATGCCAAGTGCTTCTACTGTCTGAATTTCTAATTTCTTTGAACATACTGGAAGTCCTAAGAAATATTTCACTTTGCCTGAAATAAGCAATTGTACTTTTCTATAACTATTTAATAAATGAAAGGTAAATCTGAAGCATACAGGCTTGCCTAATAATATTTTTTTTACAAATTTAAGAAATACTGAGCAATTAAGAGAATAGTCTTGGCACCCTATTTAGTATATCCAGGGCTTGAATCCTACATTCGGGGAGGCTCCTCTTATAACCAAAGCGACCACACAGGGTTACACAGTGATACTTCTGGGATTTTGCAGCTGTTAATGAAATGGATTCATTTTATTCTTCCCATTAGATTTATCTCTTGTCATGCTGTTTTTCAGAAAATAGAAACCAAATAAAACAAAAGCGTGCAGCAATGAAAGACAGGCTCAGTTGTTCAAGGTTATTCAGAGGCAGGGGGAAGATAATCATTTTAGAAGACTAGGGTTTTTTTTTAAAATTAGGATATAGTTCCCTAAAGAATAATAGTATTAAAACATTTATGTTTTATATCAGGCTGCTTTTAAGGCAACAGTATTATGGTAATTATCAGCCACAAAAATATTACTGGCACGGAATAACAAACATTTATTTCTCTGTTATGCATCTGCATGTTGGTGGGGGCTCAGATGATCTAGGCTGGGCGTAGCTGAGCTTCACTCATTGTCCTTGTTTCGGAACCATTGGGTTATCCTTTCCTTGGTAATGACAAACAAGGCAGCAAGTCCCAGCTGAGACTGCAATCTAGACTTCTGCTTGTGACATGCCCACTAAAAGTCTCATGGCACAAAGCAAGTCACATGCCAAACCCAACATCAATAGGGTGGGAGTGTGTAATCCTTCCATAGAAGTGAGGTGTGTGTGTCTGTGTGTGTGTGTGTATGTATGAGCCTGTGTACTGAACAATAATCTTCTACATTCCTATTCTTAAAACTTGTTCAAATCTCTTCTAATTTTGGTTTAGTTGTGCTCTGTGGAACAATTGAAAGGAGCAGACTTTCCCTAGCCGCATCTGAAAATTACAAACTTCCTTCAGTTATTTCGGGCCATCTACTACTATAGATGTTTCAGGGGTTCGGAAAGGCAAAGAGGAAGCTTTTAATGTGGCAATAGCTACAGAGCTAATAGTTCTGCAGAATACCAGCCTGTGGGATTCATTCCCATGAAAGCATACTAGAAGAGGTCTCATAAATCTCAGCTACCGAGGTATACAGAGGTAGTAGATAATCATTAAGCCTTTGATTTGTTCTCAAATCTTTCCCTAGGGAATGCAGTACATGCATATGAATCCAGAAGCTACTAGAGAAATCTATACTCCACTGAAATACTCTTGTTCTAAATACAGTTATATGGGGGATGATTACCAAATGTGGGTTGGAGTTTTAGTGGAATGTTTATAGAAATTACTTTCTGTGGGTTCAAATGCTTGTATTGCCACTGGCTAACAAGTTGTCTTATTTCCTGAGATTCAGTTTCCCCATCTATAAAATATAACCCTTAATGCTTGCCTAATAGAATGTGATAAAAATAAAATAAGATAATGGATGTGATTATGGAGACAGTACTTTATTGTAGTTTATAGCATGAGCTCTGGGCTCAGTCTGAGTTGAATCCTGTCTCTACCACCTACTAGATGGCTAACCTTATACTTGTCTCTCTGAATTAGTTTCCCAGGGTTGCCATAACAAATTATCAAAACTGGATAGCTTAAAGCAATGGAAAATTATTCTCTAACAGTTTTGGAAGCCAGAAGTCAAAAATCAGGGTGTCAGCAGTGTTGTTGCCTCTTGGGGGCCTCTGAGAAAGAATCTGTTCCATGTTTCCTAGATCTAGTGGTGACCAGCAATCCTTGGCTTCCTTAGCATGTGACAGTGTAACAGCAATCTCTGTCTCTATCTTTATAGATTATTCTTCCCTATGTCTCCTCTGTGTGTATGTCTCTGCGTGTCCTCTTTTCTCATCAGGATTCCAGTTATACTTGGTTTAAGATCCACCTAATTCAATATGACTTAATCTTAACCAATTATATCTTTAGAGGCTCTATTTCCAAAGAAGGTCACATCCTTAGATACTGAGGGTTAGGGTTTCAACATATCTTTTTAGGTACACAGTTCAATCCACAACAGTTTATCCTCTCTTCCACTCTAATGTTTCAACATTAGAACACAGTTCACCCACGTTTTCTGCCACTTTATAACAGGGATCACCTTTCCTCCAGTGTGAAAAACATGTCCATTATTTCCTTTTAAAGTCCCCCCACAAGCACCATCAGCATTCATAGTTCTATGAAACAAATAAGTTAATGTTCTTATCTGTAGCATGAAGATGATGATATTCATATTTTAGAATAATTGTGAGGATTAAATGCAATTGTCTATAAAGAATGTTTAGCCTAGAAAATGGCATGTTGCAAATGCTTAATGAGATTTGACTTTTATTTAGTATTAGTTTGAACCATAAGAAGTCGATGTTTTGTAGGTTGCAAATAGTTAAAAATAAGCAAAGCCTTTTGGTATACGTTGAACTGTGTGGATTTCCCATTTTCATAGATCAAAAACAGTCAAATGTCAGTAATTCTATATGGCTTAGCCTAATACTTTACAATAAATGAGACATTGACATACCAAGGTAAAGTATCCTTATTAAGTGATGGCATTTTCTTTTTAAAAACCATCTCAGGACATCCAGGTATTTCACTATTAATACTATCTGTGACTGAATCAGGGGCTTTCTAAATTGCATGTATGTTTAAATTAGGCTGAGATCACTGTCTTTACCTTTATTCAGTTGGGTCTATAGCAGTTTCACACCCTAGTCTTCATTCCTTCATTATTTTTTGAAAACTTTAATTCAGATAGTAAAAACTAGGTAACCAAAACAACTTTCACAATTCTACTCTAACAGTCACCTGGGTATCTATTATACAGGGTTCTTACCAGAGGGCAAAGAAATGCCATTAATATAAAAACACAATGTCACTGGAATTTTATATGGAGATAGTGATAGCATTGGAACAAATTAGTTGAGGATAACATTTATAAATTAAAGCATTTTTCTCGGTGTTCCCAGGGCAGCAGTTCAGGCAGGAAATAAAAAATTGAAGTGAGTGTTAGAGTGTAGGAAAGTGGGAAATAAGGCTTATGAGAGTAAGATGTTTATACGTTAAAAGGCTTACTGAATAATCTGTCAGGAATAGTGAGTAAATGGAAGTAAGAAATGTAAGAGATTATTGATTTAATACAGAAAAATTGTAAAACCTAAGGCAGGATGGATGAAAGAAATGGAAGGCGTCTCAGGTCCTATGAAGAGGACCATGAAAAAGCCAAGAAAATATTCGTTTTTTGAACAAAATTTCTAGTTATATTTTTGATGTGCTAGTTAACTAGTGCAGCTTCTGCATATAACTGCTTCTCTGAAAATGTTTGTTGAATGAACAGTAATAATAGGATAATATTAATCTTATTTAGAGCAAACCTCTCAAGCAGAAATTTTAATAAGCTTGCCATCCTAGTTTCAAACTAGGTAGCCAGAGCTAGAGGTAGGTTTGTATAATGAAAAAGTGTGTATTAAGACTTGAACAGATTTGAATTCCACTCCTGGATCCCTTTTCTAAGGTATGTATGATGTACAGTCACTAGTTCTACTACTGATAGCATCCCAGTGAATTGGGTGGGCTGAATCTTTCAAAAACTTAAAAAATATATAATTCAAGACAAGAACACATCACTTCTATTTTTTAAAGTTTTTTTTTCCTTATACTTTTGTGATGGTTCATTATGTGTTAAATTGGCAGGGCTATGAGATGCCCAGATAGTTGGTAAAACATTTCTTTGTATGTCTATGGAAGTGTTTCTGGAAGAGATTGACATTTTAATCAGTAGACAAAGATCTACCCTCACCAATGTGGGCAGACATCATCCAAACCATTGAGGGCTCAGATAGAACAAAAAATTGGAGAAAGAGTGAAACCTTTTGCTTCTTGAGCTGGGCCACCCATCTTAACCTGCCTTCAGATATCAGAGCTCCTGGTTTTTGGGCTTTGGAACTCTGGAACTTAGACTAGTGATCACCCTGGTTGTCAGGCCTTAGTGCATGGATAGAATTACACTACTGGCCTTTCTGGTTCTCCAGCTTGCAGACAATATATCATAGGACTTAGCCTCTGTAATCTTGTGAGTCAGTTCCCATAATAAGTGTATGCATATGTGTATGTATGTATAAATATCTCCTATTGGTTCTGTTTCTCTGGAGAATCCTGACTAATACGACTTTTCATACTGTCCTTTTTAGTGGTTTCAATTTCTTTCAAAATTCACATTTCTTATGATCATTTTTATTGGATCTCTACCAATTGCCTTTTTCCAACTCCTGAACTGCTTCTTAACTTCATCTTCTGCTGATATTATATCCTAAAGGGTTGCTTAGACCTGAAATTTGGAGTGACACCAGTGGTCTCTATGCTTCAACAGGTGGAAAGAAACACTGTATGTCTAGTTGGGCTGGTAATGGTGCCTAGTGTTACTGATCAATCCTGGAATTCTAGCATCTTAGAGGAAGGCCCTCCAGGGAATGTGATTAAGAAACTCAGGCAGGAAAAACAAGGGGGGATACTTGTTGTGTCTGAGAATCCAACATCTTATACATGCAGGGAAATTTCACAGAAAGGTAAGTGTAGTAGGTCATAGAGAAGGAGAACAATCAGCTATAGATTTACACAGTGAAGATTAGTTCTGTTGGAGAACTTGTGGCTGTAGGGAACTTTTTTTTTTCTTTTTTTCCAGAGCCTGCAGTGGCATACAGGGAACTTTTATAAGCACAAAGGGAGAGTCTGATCAGTCTAATTAAGCCAGGTATGAGATAAAGTAGGAAAACATCTACTTAGATGCAGAATTCTAATATAATAATCCCTCCTTCCTTCCTTCCTTCCTCCCTCCCTCCCTTCCTTCCTTCCATCCTTTTCAAGATGAAGACAATGGAGATTACTTACTATATCTGCCTATGGTGTCTTTACATCTTAAAAAGAAAAGTTTTAATGGTTTGATGTGTACCCAACTCATGAGTTTATCTGGTTTAGTTCTTGGATTTGCCTTGGAAATGTATCTGCCAAATAGTCTAACATGGTGTTTGAGGTGATTAAGAGGAATTAAATAGCTAACACCCCTATGAAATGCTGAAATGAAATTATTAGAAATGCTTTCTAATAATAATAATACCAGTTTAGCAATGCACTTGATGAATATCAGTCAAGAGAGTCAGTGTCAGTCACTTGGTGCCAAAAAAATCAGACAATCAACTGGGAATATTTGTGTATAAAATGTTGACATTAGTCAATTGTAACATGTCACAGTAACTTATATAGAGGCTTCAACCACATTAAAAGATGTATTTGTGCTTATGACACAACCTGCTCCTGAAGAGACCATTGGTGGTAGCTCAGCCTATGCTTCTATGAAAGCTTCTATTTCACCTCTTAGGTTGCATTACATGATTCATGTGATTTCTGCTTCATTTCTTTTTAGGAGAGATAACTTAGTAATAAGGCTCTAAGTTAAGGGGCATTTAGTAGGATATAACCAATTATCTGGTCATCCAGAAAGTTCTATGGTCAAAGGGCCAACTACAGGGAAAATAGTCAAATTGTATTTACTGCAAATGTTGCTGTAGTAGGAAATTTTTTTCCTCCTGAGAACTAAAATTTTCATGAGGCAGAGGAGAGGATTAGTGCCTGTTCTCGGAGTGATTTGTCCTTTTTTTAGGATACCCATATACCGAACTTTTGTCCTTTAATTGCATCTCCCTGCCCCCAAATGCCAATTCAAATTCAGAGTTTATTCCCTCAAGGTTTAGGCTCTGCCTTCCTTAAGAGCAGTGAATCTCAGGCATGAGGCATGCTGGGATCCCCTTCATAGTCTAGAGTGATAGCATCCATGAGAATCAGGGTGAAATTTGGGGGAAGTGATTGGCTTGACTTCCTGAGGACACCAAAGAGATTTCACAGATGTGTGTCCAGAGGGGAAGAGTGAACATAAAAGTTATTGGTGAAGATGATGAAGTCTATCATCTCCTGGATAAAGTAATAAATTAGATTTTTTCTTAAAAGAAAACTCCTATATTATTATTTAGTTTGCCTATTGGGTAGACAAATTAATTGTAATGTATTAAGCTAGAGCTATCTATACATTTTCACAGTGGTGGATTAAGTTCAACAAGATTAGGCCATGAAGGCTTATTAAACCAATTTATTTATAATGAAGATAAAGAATCAAAGTGTTGTTTTACAATATTGTCTTTAATTATGTTAGGTTAAGAGACCTACAAAGCATTGCTATGTACTGGTGTACAAACTGATTACATAATAACATTACCATAATAAATTATACTGAAAACGCTGTTCAGTGGAAATGATTGCTGAGTTAGCTTGTTATTATAGAATTGATAGGGAGAAATTTAAAATTCTAATACTTCAATGTTACTTGATATATCTTCTCAAGTAAAATATTTATGAATTATTGTGATATACATGTGTTCATTTTAGAGTCCCCATTTATTTGCTTAAGTATAAGGACTTAAGTATATACTTACATACTTAAGCATAAGGACTTATTTCATTTTTCTTAATATTTTAAAATGTCTTTTGTGACAAACAGGAAAACAAGCATGCTCATTCATGCAATTTTACAAAAGGGTGAATGCAGATAGAATTCTAATGAGAACCATATTTATAGAATAAGTAAATAAAGCGAGTTTGCTTTTTTTGATGAAGCAATGTGAGGGACAGCTCAGGAAATATGTCCTTACAAAGACAAAACATCATGTCAGAGGACACCATAATCTCCTTTACTCTGACGGGGGTAGGGCAGCGGGGAGGGGCAGAGAGGGAGTGCCTCAGTAGAGACATGTGAGCATCTCCAAATTCTGTCTCCTCCTAAGCTAGTATGAGACTATCTGACTGCGATTGGAATAGGAATCACATTTTAGGGAGAAGTGGAAGAGTTCATTTTGCCTTCTAACTATGTGTTTTCTGTCCCACAAAAATGGTGTCTCTCTAGACTTCTTCAGAGATATACTTGTGTACCCTGGAAGGTGGAGTTTGCAAACCTTGCTCAATTCTGCTGGGGGCTTCTTTTCCAAACTGTTTCCAGAAGGATTCAGTTATTCACATCTCTAGACCTCCAATGGAGCCCCAGGTTTTAATTTCAAGACATGACTAGAGATCACAGAATTAATTTTCTTTAAGTCCTAAAATGTTTAGTGAACATTGTGTCTGCTCTGAAGGATAATTGTAAACTAATAGTTCTCATCTTACATTTCTGGTTTTGTTTTAATATACTTTTTCTTTCCAAAAAAAATCCAAAGGAACATCTTCTTGCACTATACACTTAAAAATGTATTTTCTATGTAAGAAGACTGAGAGTACTTCATTAATGAGTCAGGTTTACACAGCTTGCTTAAGAGGAGGATGATCATTAAAGCCTTCTATGGGTGCTAATGTGCAAATAAGCCAGTAAATTATTCATGTTCTCATTTCTATAATTTAAATGAAGAATAGTTTGAGTATTAGTGCTCAAATGCATTTATTTTAGTATTAAATAACAGGAAATTTCCTAACTTTCACTGCGTATATAAATCCTGTTGATTTGTGAATCTGAGATTTTCACTAATTTTCTAAGCAGTGGTAACCCAGATGATTTTAATTCTACTCTTTCATTGCACTGCATTATAAGCCAGAATGGAGTTAGCTGATTTTAATTTCATGCTTCTGATTGGAAATTGCATGGTAGAAATGAACTCAGTGTAAAAGGTAAATAAACTTGACCAAAACATTAAGTATGCCCCTCCAACGTGAAGAAAGCGATGTGAGTGTCTTCTGTGCAGTGCATGGGCATCTGTGACAGCTAAAAATGCGCCCCCTGTTTCTTAGTGCCCTAGCATCTAATTTTAACAAAACCTGAAAGAGAATTTCAGAACGCTGGTAGTTCTGCCCTTCAAATCAGTGAGGACCAATCCATCACAGTTTACACTGCGGTGAGACCATTGAGAAACTTCAAAAGAAATAGTAGCACCTTCTACAGAATGCTCTTTCCATAGAATACTGGTATAAAATCACTATGTAACCACATCTGATGAATAATTCTAGAAGTAGCAGTTTTTTGAAAGTTTGAAAGATGACCTTTTGTTTTTAAATTCATCTGTAACTGTCCTGCTCTATTTTTGTTTTGCATTTTTTTCTTTCCTTTCTTAACTCTTGATGTAGTCCCTTTTTTCCCTTCCGGAGTTACTTTCTCTTTTTATGGAAAGGAGTGAGATCCAATCAAATGAGAGGGTCATAATCAGAGACTAAACTCTATTTTGATTTATTTTATGTTTTGGATTACATTCAATGTTTTCATGCATTTCTTTTGAAAAGTGGCTGACTTTTAAATTATTTTCCTCATTTTTTCTCCACCAAAGATCAGTAATTTACTTCAAATCAGTGAATTGGAAATGTTTGTTTCTGGATTGAACTACTTTGTATATATTAATGATCTCTGCATTTTAATTATAAGGGTTTTTTTTTTCTTTTGTCCTAAAGTAAGGAGGAAGAAGTTGTCTCATTAAATCTGTAACATAACTCAATATATAGGCTAAATTAAATTTATAGGCTAAACAGAGAACTTTATATCTCTTTACCATGTTTGGGAGAGTTGGATTCCTTTAAGCGTCCTAGAACAGGCTGGAAACCAGAGTTTTCCAATCATTTTTACTCACAAAACCTTTTTTACTAAACAAAATAATCAATTTTGGCTTTTGTTGCCATTCTTTTGGTATTTTACTCATGAAGTCTTGCCCATGCCTATGACCTGAATTGTTCTGCCCAGGTTTTCTTCTAGATATTTATGGTTTTAGGACTTACACTTAAGTCTTTAATCCATCTTGAGTTAATTTTAATATAAAGGTATAAGGAAGGGGTCCAGTTTCAGTTTTCTGCATATGGCTAGCCAGTTTTCCCAACACCATTTATTAAGTAGGGAATCCTTTTGTGATTGCTTATTTTTGTCAGCTTTGTCAAAGATCAGATGGTTGTAGATATGCATCATAATTTCAGACGCCTTTGTTCTGTTCCATTGGCCTACATATTTGTTTCGGTACCAGTACCATAATGTTTTGGTTACAGTAGCCTTGTAGTATAATTTAAAGTCAGGTAGCGTGATGCCTCAAGCTTTGTTCTTTTTCCTTAGGATTGTCTTTGCTATATAGGCTCTTTTTTAGTTCCATATAAAATTTAAAGTAGTTTTTCTAATTCTGTGCAGAAAGTCAATGGTAGCTTGATGAGGATAGCACTGAATCTATAAATTACTTTGGGCATTATGCCCATTTTCACAATAATTAATTCTTCCTATCCATGAGCATGAAATATTTTTCCATTTGTTTTCATCCTTTCTTATTTCCTTGAGCAGTGGTTTATAGTTCTCTTTGAAGAGATCTTTAACATCCCTTGTAAGTTGTATTCCTAGGTATTTTATTCTCTTCATAGCAATTGTGAATGGGAGTTCACTCATGATTTGGCTGTCTATTATTGGTGTATAGGAATGCTTGTGATTTTTGCACATGGATTTTGTATCCTGAGACTTTGCTGAAGTTGCTTATAAGCTTGAGGAGATTTGGGGCTGAGACAGTGGTGTTTTCTAAATATACAATCATGTTATCTGCAAACAGAGAAAATTTGACTTCCTCTCTTCCTATTTGAATACCCTTTATTTCCTTCTCTTGCCTGAGTGCCCTGGCCAGAACTTCCAATACTATGTTGAATAGGAGTGGTGACAAATGGAATCTAATTAAAGAGCTTCTGCATAGCACAAGAAACTATCATCAGAGTGAACAGGAAACCTACAGAATGGGAGAACATTTTTGCAATCTGTCCATTTGACAAAGGGCTAATATTCAGAATCTACAAGGAACTTAAACAAATTTACAAGAAAAAAACAACTCCATCAAAAAGTAGGTAAAGGATATGAACAGACCCTTCTCAGGAAACATTTATGTGGCCAAGAATCATGGAAAAAAAGCTCATCATCACTGGTCGTTGGAGAAATGAAAATCAAAACCATAATGAGATACCATCTCACACCAGTTAGATGATGATCATTAAAAAGTCAGGAAACAACAGGTGCGGGAGAGGATGTGGAGAAATAGGAACACTTTTACACTGTTGGTAGGAGTGTAAATTAATTCAGCCATTGTGGAAGACAGTGTGGTGATTCCTCAAGCATCTAGAACCAGAAATAACATCTGACAAGCAATCTCATTACTGGGTATATACCCAAGGGATTATAAATAATTCTATTATAAAGACACATGCATACATATGTTTAATGTTGCACTATCTACAATAGCAAAGGCTTAAAATCAATCCAAATGCTCATCAATGAAAATGTGGCATGTATACACCATGGAATACTATGCAGCCATAAAAAGGATGGGTACATGTCCTTTGCAGGGACATGGATGAAGCTGGAAACTATCATTCTCAGCAAACTAACACAGGAACAGAAATGTGAGAAACTCCCACTTATAAGTAAAAACCAAATGCCACGTGTTCTCACTTATAAGTGGGAGCTGAACAATGAGAACACAAGGACTCAGGGAGGGAAACATCACACACCAGGGACCTGTTGAAGGATGCGGAGCTAGGGGAGGGTTAGCATTAGGAGAAATGCCTATTGTAGTTGACGAGTTGATGGGTGCAACAAACCACCATGGCACATGTATATCTATGTAACAAGCCTGCACATTGTGCACATGTATCCCAGAACTTAAAGCATAGTAAAAAAACAAATAAAAATAATAAAAGAATAACAGGGTTGGAGAAATGATGCTACTAGATTTCAACACATACAATAAATAAATATTAAAATTATCAACAGAATCTCAATGTATTAAACAGGTGAAAATGGTTGTGGTGAAGAAGCCTACTCTCTTGGTCTCATGTGGGGCAGGGTCTGGGTGAACCTCCGTCCTTGCAGAGCACAACTTGAAAACCCCTGTGTTAGCCAAACATTCTGGTTTTGTTCCAGAAAGCATAGTTAATATGACTAATTTTGTTTGTCACTTATTGGCAAATCCTTTAACCATGCGAGGTTAAACACGATGGGCAGATTTTGATGCTACCCTGGGGAGAGAGTCTTGGTGGGAGAACATGCCTGACTCAAAGTGTGGTGTGTGTTCCTGAATGGTATATCACAGCTAACAGAAGAGAAAGCTCAGGGAAGTGTGATCATGTCTAAATCCACGTAGCCTTCCTTTCTCAAGGCAATAGTTAGGTCCATGATATTTTTGGAGGTAGAGCTCACTAGCTATTCCCACTGCCTGTGATCTTCCTCCTCCTGTCCTTTGGAAGGTTGCTGCTGCTTGTTATTCAAATATTGGTTCAGGGATCAATCACCTCAGAAAATGGTCTTTCCTGATTGCTTCCTATCTACCTTAGGCCTTCTTCTTAATAGGTATCTTGTTAACACACATGATTAATCTCCATCATAACACCCTGTTCAGTTTTGGAGCCTTTAGAAAGACTTTTAGCTTGCTTAGTGTTGACCTTCCTCACTAGAAGATAATCTCTGTGATAGCAGAAACCATTCTTGTAAATTTAATACCTGGTAGGTGCAGTACCTGGTACATGATAGACATTCAATATGTGTTTGTTGAGTGAGTGAATGATATATGTTATATAAGAGGTGTAAAACACTAGAGAGGCCACTAGAGGATTCAGTGGGAACATTTCTTTTACGCAGTTTGCCAGAGCAGTGAATTTTAATATTTAAATTTTTTTTACTAAAGAAAATGGTAAAACCTAGTTTATGCAACAAAACATTAATGATGAATAAGTCGATTCTGTAAAGTAGAGTGTACATACAGATTTTAAATCAACAATTCATAGTAGAGGAGATAGAAGGTATTAAGAAAAACAAGAAGCATGATAATAAGCCTAAGAGTTTGAGATTTAAGGATATATATATATATATATATACACACACATATATATATATATATATATACACATATATATATATACACATATATATATACACATATATATACACATATATATATATATATACACACATATATATATATATATTTACTTCTTTTTGTTGTTATAACCAAGTCACATTAAAATTTATGCCATATCTATTCATTCTGGAGGTGGTATGGTTTCGTATTACTCATTTTCTGACAGGACACTTGATTCTACTTGGAAGCAAATGAGCCCTTTCTAAATGACAATACCTGGAATTCTCAGTCTCCTGTGGATCCCCACAAGTCCTGACATGGAGGACCTTATAAGTGGGACACAGGGCTGTGCAGAGAGGGTACAGAGCACCATGATGGTGACTCATAGGTACACAGGTGTTGAACCTAAGAAAAATGGTTTTCATAGGCACAGAACACATAGAGTGGGAAGTGCTGGTCTACTTGTTTTGTGATGGTAGAGTTTGTTCACATTTCATTTCAAGCTCTAAAAACTTAAAGGAACAAGATTTAATTACAACCAGGTGAATTCCTAAGGTTGCAAGGAGGATGGAAAGAGAAACTGATAGCTATGGAGTGCCTGCTTGTTTCTGTGCTAAGCATTTTTATGCACATTAGCTTCTAAAAATTCCAGGTGGAGGCTTCGTATGGAATATGATGCTTGGTCCTCATATTCCTGGCAGTGAGGTATAGATTGCAGAAAAGCTTCATTTTTCTAATTACCAGAATACCCTAGGTATAAATGATGTCCATGTGTGACTTTTCCTACTAACAAAACTTGAATTAAAGTTTTTGCTTAGCAAGACTTTGGTATGAACCCTGAGTTAATGTTTTAATTAGATGCTTTTTCCCATTATCGTGAAGAGTATTGGATAAATGAATCATGACAGCAAACTATACCTGTACATGATTTTACTTTTTTTCTTACCTGGTAAGTGCTATAATTGTATTTATTTCTCCAGTTTCATTTATTAGATAGCTATTGTTAAACTAGGTATGGGTTATTACTTTGGTAAATGTGAGTGTTCTCAGTAGTTTATCTCCACTGTGTGCTGAAAACTAAGTAATATGTATATGTTTTAAATTACATCCATGCAAATCATTAATGGTTAAGCAATGTTCGAAAACGTCTACTTTACAATGAGAGAATCCAAATTACAGAATTTAGAAAATGTAGTTTAGACTTCAGGCTTATAAAATCAGTCTCTAATAGCAAAGTAAATAAGGATATTATAAAAGTAACATTGCATTTGATTCAATGACTATGAAATATTGGCATTTGAGTTAGTTTATTTAATATGAAAATACTAAATATTTGGCTATTCTGTAAAGAGCTATAGTAAGAGGCCCATGGATATACCCTTCTCTCGGTCCTCACTGCCCCCTTCTCTTCCAAAAACTCCTGCAAGCCTCAAATTGTTATAAGGGCTGTGTGAATGCTTAAAAGTGAATCAAATTTCCTTTTTAAAATATTTGAAATGTTGTGGCACCCCTTAAGTCCCTTGAATGTCACACCTGTTTTATGACAGGAGACATACCAAGGACTCCTAGTACCAAGACAATATCAGTCGTGCAGGCCCTTAGTGTGGTTCTTTTGTCCCCTAGGTCAGTGTGCCTTGTCCAGGCCAGGGGAGTATCTCTCATCCAGGAACCTGTTCCTTTTTTTTTTTTTTTTTTCCAATACCTCATGTCATTGGAGGGAAAAGTATCTTCTTCTCCATAAAATCCTCCTCTCTGCATTCATTTTGCACAGGAATGTACCGAGACACAGAGGTCTAAGAAGTGTCTTTCCTAGAATCATTTGTTAAGTCAACATTACCCCATGGTCTCCTTTTCTTGCAAGCCAGGATGTACTCCATTCGGAAATGTTTCCTGACCTGGAGCTCTGGTGCTCTCTAGTAGTCTTCTCTCAGTTGCACCTTCTTCTGCTATTTCTCTAAGATGCCAAATCTAGAATTCTCCCAATTTTTAGGCTTTTATGAACAATATATGCAAATGAGTGAAAAATAAAACAGACTGATATTTTGAGCCAAATCTCTTTTCTGCTGTAATGTAGAACTTGGCTCATCCTAAAGCTGTCTTGAACTCTAATTTTTGCTCACTGAGACTGCTTTGCAGCTATGTTTTTTCCTGACACCAGAATATCCTCGACCTGGGAGGCGGGTAGGATAGACTCTTCTATTCTAATCCAGCTCTACTGAGACCTATGTTGGGCTGCATATCCTGCCGTGCAGCAGAGCAGGTTCCAGTGAAAAATCCCTTAAGTTTAGGCTTGTGTATTGATTTTTTAAAAGCCTGTTCCACTTCCTTTAGATCCTGAGAATGTGAACAAGTGATTATATTCAATGCTGTATAAACTTGCTTGTACAAGTTTTTAAATGAATCAGTATGACATAAATTACCTTGAAATGTAATAGTACCAGGTCAGAATGTTAGTATCTTTTTGGAGGCTGTCATCAATTATATGCACAGATTACAGTCTGAATAAAGGTCATTCCTATCATGAATTCTGCCAGATCTACTGCCAGTTGGGGGGCACTTGCTTTAAAATGCAGGTTAATTTAAGGAAGAAACATCCTTCTACAAACTCATCTCTGAGGTGGGAGCTATTTGCATGAATATATTTATTTATTCATGAATTTTCTACAGCACAGGGAGAGTGATTGAAATTTTCCTTCTTTTTAAGAATGCATGAATTTAGCTTTATTAGCTGTTACATACATCTTGGTTTTTAGTTGGAATACCTCAGAGGGTCTTGAGTTCTTAATCTCAAAAATTGGGCCTGCTTGGTTAATCTGTCTAAGGTGATTACCTGCCTTTGGGGCATTTGAAGATTAGTGAGGGTCAGCACACTAATGCTCACCAGAGCACGTCTTTTACACCCCCATTAATGGCATTTTATTTATAGTTTTTATAAATTAAGGTATCTGAGAAAGTTAATTTAAAGAGGAAGTCATTATCTAAGGAAGAAACATGGATGGGGAAAATAACAATAAATACAAAGAACTGGTTTAAATTAGAGAGGGTCAGAATGAAAGTGGATATTCAGATCAGAATTAGGACTGTAATGGCTTTTTTGGTGACAGAGAATAGAATAAGACAGATAGTGCTTTGCGAAGTCTTAGAGTATTGGGCTTAATGCAGAGTGGCCTGGGAAAAGGAAAGTAGTATGAAGGAACCTACCATGCGCTGATGCTTTTGTGTATATCATCTCCTTTGAAGATATGAAGAGCCTCACACAGCCAGGAAGCGGGATCATAGAGAAGAGCACATCAGCTAAGAATCAGACAGAAAATAGGCAGAGTTAGAATACATTTCTCCGACAGCCTTGGATAGATGGAAGCTTCAGACACCTATGATATAATTGGCTTCGTGACCACAGAGAAGACATCAGGCCCAGGAATGGGGTGACCCATGAAGTGGGAGACAAAAAGTTGTTGAATCAAAGAAAAAGCCTGAAGTAGAAAAATGCTGGACACTATAGCTACACTATGTTCTTTAAAAAAAAAAATTGTACTCCAAATATGAGAAGTTACCAGATCAACTGAGATTTCTCCAGGCTTCGTGATGATTTATAATTCGTGGTTCCTAAGTTCTTATTTAGGGAACAGTGCTATGTTGTGTATATTTGTTCACGTAAGAGTAACCGAATGGAGGGTAAAGAAAGCCAGTGAGAAGAGAATTCTCTAATTTTTCTTTCTTTCATTCTGAAAGTCTGTGAAAGCCAAGGAAGTGAGGGACTTGTGTGTTCCAATTTAGCAGTCACCCCATTGCTGGGCCTAATGTCTCCTCCGTGGTCATTAAGCCATTTATGTTGTAGTTGTGTCTGAAGTTTCCAATCTATGCAAGGCAATCTAAGAAATTTTGAAAGCATAAGCCCAACATTCTGAGATTCTCGAAATGCAATTATCTGTTATACCCTCTAAAATCGAACAGCACATAAAATATTAATCTGGATTTGAATATAGACTTTCATTCTGATCCTAACTCTGCAACTATCCCTAAAAGGAAGGTCAGTGACTCTAATCTCTCTGACATCTTGCAGTTGAGTTTCTGAATTCCTTCTGACTTCCAGGGAAGCCAGTAGCTAAGGGCTGAAAGGTTCAAACCTTTAAAGTTCTGCCATTTTCTATAGTGATATTGTGGGAATGTGCAAACGCTTGTCCTGAACCTAAAATGTCACAGGTTTACATTAGTTAGGTGATTTGTTCAGCATGTTTCTAAGGCAGAAGATGCTTTACTCATGCTGAAACTATTTTGTTATTGATGAAACCCATAATCAGATAAAAATCAATATAAAGACGTAGTATATCTACCTCATTGATTTAAAAAGAGGACAATTCTGGCTGAGAATGAAGTTTCTGAGGATGCCTGAAAGAATCTGAAGTTTAAGTTTAGTATTAATCACACTGTCTGCTTATGAGCCCATCTGGCCTCATACTTCAGTGCTGGAGACAAAGGCAAAAATCATCAGCTCTAGAGTTGGAGGCAGAAGTTCCAAAAGAGCCCCATTACCATTTTCTTTTTTCTCTTGGAGATGAATAGGTTTCCAAGGTGAGACAGCCCAACAAATAGTATTTCAAAGTACGACTGCTCCAAACCTTCCTTGGGTTTCCAGTCTGGTAATATTGCAGGCTGTGTAGGTTACAGAAGTTCAGCCTGAACCTGTATTTTACAGCAGAAATCTCCAAACAGGTGCCCACAGGTGGTAGTTTCCATTTCCCAGAGGCCTCATGACCCCTGGGGTGCAGATACTGAGAGTGAAGACCCAGAATTATGAGGGAGGATTGCTGAAAGGTCAGGAGCACTGAAGAACTCAGACAAGGAAGGCAGTGAGGGGTTTCTGGAGCCATTTAGAAGAGAGTTGATGAGAGTCTTACCTAGAAGAGGTAGAGTTGGGATTTTAAAGAGAAGGAATATTTGAGCAAGGTTTCAAAGGCCACTCTCCAGTGTAGCCATGTTTCTTGAATTTTGTAGTTTCACTCTTCCTATTGGCTGTTGATTGTGATCTTTAACTGTGAGGGTGAGAAAGCTCAGGATGGAAGCCCATAAAGTAGGCACAGCCTCATTCTAGTCATACAACCCCTACCACTGTGACCACCAGCACAGTTTATTTACAGCTCCAAACTTCTTACATTCAGCTCTCTCCTGTATTCTCTTCAGTCTCCACATTCCCAAGGAAACCTTGTGTTCTGACTTGAACTACTGAAATGTATAAATAATTGTGATTCACTAGGCCATAGTTTGATTAATTTTTGTTTTGCTTTTAAATCAACCTTCCTCCCCTTAGGAGATAAAGCAATGATATGAAATAAATGAAACCTGTGCTTATTACAATTCACCCCACATAAATCATCTTGCCCTTGGTGGATGAGTAAATGGCTACTGGGAGGCTGTGAATTGAATGTGTTCAAGTACATTAAGAAACAGAACCAATGACTATGAAATGAAATATTCAAGTAAGAAATTTCAGGATTTTCTTCCCCCTCTCCTGCTCTCAAATATTTTCTGTGCTAAGGACTTTCCTGGGAGTCAGGAGGAGCAGCTTCTACAGTGCAAGGTTGAGTGTGAATGTGCCAGGTATCAGAAGCTGGCCTGGGGACGTGTTAAGCATCTTTCTTAGGATGAGGGAAGATGTGATCATCATCACACAGGGCTGTGCCTGAGTGGAATAAGAAGTGGACCAAAGGTAGCAGGTCTCTAGACAGAATCTTTTCCAACAGTGGTTTCAAACCTGGCAACCTGGCCAAATTTGCTGAGTTTAATTGTAGATCCATGAGCCAAACCTGAGATTTGAATCAGAATTTTTAAGATTGGGCCTTGGAAATTTACATTCCGAGAAAGCTCTTCAAGTGACTAGAGACGTGATCAGGTTCATAAACTTCACTTCTGTTAGTTGGGACTAGAATGAAAGAAACCAAGATATGAGGCTGGGCACAGTGGCTCATGCCTGTAATCTGAGCACTTTGGGGACAAGACAGGTGGATCACCTGAGGTCAGGAGTTCGAGACCAGCCTGGCCAACTTGGTGAAATCCTGTCTCTATTAAAAATACAGAAAACTTAGCCGGGGATTGTGGTAGGCACCTATAATCCCAGCTACTTGGGAGGCTGAGGCTGGAAAGTCACTTGAACCTGAGAGGCAGAGGTTGCAGTGAGCCGAGATAATGCCATTGCACTGCACCTGGGCAACAAGAGCAAAACTCTGTCTCAAAAAAAGAAAAAGAAAAAAGAACTAAGATACAAAGTCGAATCTCCGAATAGCTGCAACCTTGGAGAAGTACGCTAGTTTTCACTTCTTATAAAATGAGTCTCCCAGGTCCCTCTAGGCTCTAAAATGTTATGTTTCAATAAAGGAGTGTTTTGACATAGTTCCAACAGTTATAGTTTTGTTTTTGTGCCTTTGCATTTAGAAATTCTCTCACAGAGCTCACCTTTTATGTAGATGGGGTTTGTGGCTGACTGTGGAGTTCACTGAAAGGATTCTGAGGAGATCTTTCTTCCCCAGAACATCTTCCACACCAACCTGCTTTAAGTTTCAGAAATTGCTTTATTAGAGGAATGGATTAAAGCAAGGTATCTTTAGAAACTCATAGATCCTCTTTATGAGGGGTTATTACGTTGTATTAGTGAGTTAATAATGGCCTAAAATAAGACATTTTAGCATTTCTCAGATGCTTTTCCTTTGAGGACATCCATGGCTCAGAGTGCTCACAGGTGCTTCATCCTCACAGCCACATAGTTAGGGCTCTGGGCAAAACCCAGCTGTAACTCTACTATTTCCACCTACTCAGAAAGCATCTCAAAAGGCAGATTGCAAGAGTGGACTAGAATAACCTAAATTTGCTCAAGTTTTACAAAAATGAAAGTATAACTAATTCTCCAAATTTGATATGGGCAAAAAATTTATTTGTGATGTACCTTTTCTGATTGTGACTGTATTAATTTGCCAGAACTGCCATAACAAAGCACCACAAATAGGTTGCTTATACAACAGACATTGATTGTCTCAGATTCGGGAAGCTAGAAAGTCTGAAATCAAGATGTTGGCAGGGTTCGTTTCTTTCAAGGGCTGTGAGGGAGGGATCTGTTCCCAGCCTTTTTTGGCTTGTAGATGGCTGGCTTCTTCCTATGTTTCTTCACATTGTCTTCCCTCTAGGCTTGTCTGTCTCTACCCAAATTTACTGTTTTTATAAGGACACCAGTCATATTGCATTGGGGCCTACTCCATGGAACTCATTTTAACGTGGTCATCTGCAAAGACCTTATTTCCAAATAATGTCACATTCACAAGGTACTGGGGGTTAGAACTTTAATGTCTTTTGTGGGGACACAATTCAACCCATAATGTGACATTTTATTGTGGCACTGATGATAAAAAAACTAGTAATTTATGAGTAGAATTATGATCCTTAGAAAATGAACAAAATTATAGACAAGTTTTTCTGGTGTGAGCTGGAGAGACTAAAAATGGAGCAGGAACTGCTAGAGATATGACCAGTCCACACTAAAAGGTCAAGCTTGACCTGCCAACAGAAAGTGATTTGGACTGAACTATGATGGGAAGTGTTGTCATATCCAGGAAGACTACTATTGCATTTGGAGATAGGGACTTTAAAGAGGTAATTAAATTAAAATGAGTTCATTAGATTGGGCTCTAATCCAATATAACTGATCCTTATAAGAAGAAATTTGGGCACAGATACCTACATACAAAGAAAATGTGAAAATGTAAGAGGCACACCAAATACAAACTGAGCCTTCTTAATGACATGATGGAAGAATGCTCCTGCAGCTAAGGGTGGGCAGAATAAGGTTATTACAGTCGGTGCTGGAGTCAGCAGCTATTTTGTATCTGTCCTCCCGAATCTTTCATAATAAAAAGAATTGCAATAAATTTTAATAAACAACCTTTTTACTGTTGTAATAAAATATCAGTCGTGTCATTAATAAAACCAATAATTTATCTCAAGCCTGTTAGTTTTCTTTTGGTAAATATTTAATTTGTACAGTTGTACAGCACATACAGTGCATGCTGACATATATTTTGAAATCAATATCAGAAATAGTCTGAAGAATGGGGGCAGGTATTTGGTAGTATTTTGAGAATAAATAATGGTGTGCTACAACCTGCTTGCATTGACAGGAGGCAATTGTGCTCTTTGCCTAAGTCCATGATCACGTTACTATCTTGAAATTGGTTAAGGTGGGAAAATTTACACTATGGCAATTGGCAAATAACAAATATTCGAACTATTTTTTTGAGAGCTGTTTGTTAAACATTCACCAAAACGCCTCCAGAAATAAACTGTATTTGTAAACAAATTAATGTACTCTGATATTGGGGGCATTTACAAGAAAATCTGTCTTTCCTGTGGAACAAAAATAGCTGATTCTTGGTATGAGGCTTTAGACTAATTTATGAAGATAAATTATAGAGCCAGTTTAGAAAACAGATGAAATGAATTTGAGCTGCAATTTAGTAATGGCTTCTAAAACTGCTGAGCAAATTGCTGAAGTAATTTTAGTATGTGAAATATATTCATTAAGGAGTGAAAATTCAAACTCCCTGCTTCCCTGACAGAAGGATGATTAATAGCAGAACTAGAAAGATCAGCATTTTCATGAAAAACTCTAGAAATCAGAGTTCCAAAGCTGTCAGTTTAGTTTTAAGGTTTTATAAGGGAAAAAAAAAACAATGGCAAATTAAACATTTGTTAATTCAGCCTGTATATTTTATAAGTAGCTGCCTTAAAAGTACTTAAGTGAAGACAAGTGAGCTTAGGAACTTAGAACCTAGAATTGTTTCATGCGTGGTGCCTTCTTTAGGTTGATATGCATTCCCCCCCACCCCAAGTGCTAAAGAGGACTAAAGAAACCCCTGAAACGCTAGTCTTTCTGAATGAGGGAGACTGCAGTGCTTCTCAAACTTTAATGTGTTTATAGAGCCCCTGGGAGACTTGCTGAGACTTAGATTCTCATGAAGTCTGGGGGCAGGGTGTGGGTGGCATCTCTGCTGATGGCCAGTTGGTTGGTAGACCACTCCCTGAGGAAGGAGCTAGAATCCTTCTGAGGTGCAAGTGTGGAAACACACCTAAGTCAGTATGATCCTCCCTCTACCCCACCTTCCCCTCAGCAGCAACCAGCAACTTGTGATTTAAAATAGTTTCCCTACTTTTATTCTTTTACACTTCCTTTTAATGCAGATTTCTTTAGTGGTTGGGGGTAACAGTATTCTCCCTTAAAAATTACACCGTGGGCCATTGCTTCTTAACATTTAAAACAGTTTCTCTCTCTCTCTGTCTAGTTGATACCTACGGGGATTTCTGTAATTCTGCATTGCTTCCAGTAGAGGTCATTGCCTTGTTACAGAAACTTTCCTTTTTTTTTTTTTTAATCTGTATTTTCTTATTTTATTTATTTATTTATTTATTTTTCCCATTTATTTTATTGCATTTTAGGATTTGGGGTACATGTGAAGAACATGCAAAATTGTTGCATAGTAACACACGTGGCAGTGTGATTTGCTGCCTTCCTCCCCATCACCTACATCTGGCATTTCTCCCCTTGCTATCTCTCCCCAGCTTCCCACCCCCCACCGTCCCTCCCCTATTTCCCCCCAACTGACCCCAGTGTGTAGTGCTCCCCTCCCTGTGTCCACGTGTTCTCATTGTTCAACACCCGCCTATGAGTGAGAACATGCGGTGTTTGATCTTCTGCTCTTCTGTCAGTTTGCTGAGAATGATGGTTTCCAGTTTCATCCATGTCCCTACAAAGGACCCAAACTCATCGTTTTTGATGGCTGCATAATATTCCATGGTGTATATGTGCCACATTTTCCCTATCCAGTCTATCGTCGATGGGCATTTGGGTTGGTTCCAGGTCAATCATTAGAGTGAATCGGCAACCAACAGGTTGGGAAAAAATTTTTGCAGTTTACCCATCTGACAAAGGGCTGATATCCAAAATTTACAAAGAACTAAAGCAGATTTACAAGAAAAAAACTAACAAGCCCATTCAAAAGTGGGCAAAGGATATGAACAGACACTTTACAAAAGAAGACATACGTGAGGCCAAGAAACATATGAAAAAATGCTCATCATCACTGGTCATCAGAGAAATGCAAATCAAAACTACATTGAGATACCATCTCACGCCGGTAAGAATGGCGAACATTAAAAAATCTGGAGACAGCAGATGCTGGAGAGGATGTGGAGAAACAGGAACACTTTTGCACTGTTGGTGGGAGTGTAAATTAGTTCAACCATTGTGGAAGACAGTGTGGCGATTCCTCAAGGACATAGAAATAGAAATTCCATTTGACCCAGCAATCCCATTACTGGGTATATATCCAAAGGATTACAAATCGTTCTACTATAAGGACACGTGTACACGAATGTTCATTGCAGCACTGTTTACAATAGAAACTTTCCTTTTTAAGAGATCAATGGCTGGGATGACTGCATTTTGTGGGGGAGTCAGTGAGTCAGTACAAGGGAACAGTTATCTCCAAGGCCACTGGTTTGCCCATAATATCACCTCCATTTAAAAACTGGAGACCCTCTACCTTCTTGTTAGTTAATCTAAGTACTAAAAATGGGCAGACTTTTCCAATTACCTAGAACAAATGAAGGAAAAATGTACTGAAGCATGGCCAAAGTGCTCAGAGGCTTTAGTGCTATATGTTAATTTGCTATGGCTGCTGTAATAAGGTAGTACAAACTGGGTATATTAAACAACTGAAATTTATTTGTTCACAGTTTTAGAGAATAGAAGTCCCAGGTTAGCATCAGCAGGGTGGGTTCCTTCTGAGGGCCATGAGGGAAAGATTCACACCTGTTCCTGTCCTGTCTTTTGGCCTATAAATGGCTGATATCGCCTGTGTTTTTACATTGTCTTTCCTTTCTATGTATGTTTCTGTGCCTAAATTTCCTTTTCTTATAAGGATCAGTTACATTGGATTAGGACCCAATTTCATAAACTCATTTTAATTTAATTACCTCTTTGAAGTCTCTATCTCCAAATGCAATTACATTTTGAGGTTCTAGGTGTTAGGATTTCAACAAATGAATTTTTTGATGAGAGACACAATTCGGTCCATAGCATACAGTAAATAAGCAAACTGTTCTAATAGAACAGGACTTCTTGGATGCACATAGTTTTGTCTATAGCTATAATTCATCTGTAAAATTTAAGTCAGAGCATACCTTTTCCTTCCATAAACTGAGGACATCTGGAAACATAAAAGTAAAATATAAATCAGCTTGCTCTACATATCTTAAGTAATTGTTCATTTTCTTGTAGATACTTCATGTTAAAGGCTGATCTAGGAGGAAAGACCTAAGGGAAGGAAACTCTGAAGTCAGAGATAGGTTGTAAAGCTTCCAGTTATGTTTTCCAAATTCATTTTCTTTTAAATTTCCTTTCCACCACTATTTCTTTCTGTCACAATTCCTTTGTTCTTTCAGGTCTGCTAAGTTTCTTTCTTGAAGTCTTTCCAGATCACACGAACTGAAAGTCAGTTTCTGTCCTCTGAATTCATTCTCTTATTCACCCCAAAGCACCCATTCTATTTGGAATACTCTGGGAATATGAACTTGCATATGTCAGTTCCTTGCCTCCATTAGCTTATTATAATAGAATAGAAATGTTTGTAAGGAATGTGTGGCTGGGTGTCATTACAGAACAGGTCAGAGAGTGACTTCTGGGGGAATCGGGAGATGTTTCATCTGTCATTCATTTGGTATTTATTTGTAAGCCTTAACAACGCTCTCCTTACTCACCCTGAATTGTTGAATTGTAATTTTTGCATTTCTTGCAAGGCAGGGCACATTGTAGGTATTCAACAAATGCTTTTCAAAGCATGAATAAAATCAGGCCTAGTACTCTTATTCCAGAATAAATGTTAAGGTCTATTCTATACTGTGGGACTACTTGCCTAATCTGCTTATAGTCCATGTTTAACAGGGCCCACACAGGCCTTGTAACTACTAATCATACTCCCAAGTGGGCTTTAAGAGTACAACAAAAAGATCTGTTGCAAATGACTGAACACAGGTTATAGGCTTAGAATGATATAGAAAGTATTATACAGTTATTTGATAGATTCAATAACTAAAACATAGAGTGAGGTTTTGAGATTAGCTTTTTACTTGCTCCTTTCTAATGAAACAGTGAAAGAAAACTTTAGCCAGCTCTGGCTAAGAGAACTGTCTATCTTGGTCTGCTTCAAATTTTGGGGATTCTTGCATGAACTTTCTTCCAAATCTTCTACGCTGTTCTATTGGTGTTAGAATGACCACATTTCCTCACAGTGGAGCCCTTTTTAGATCTTAATGAAGATTCTAAATCTGCTTTGGGTCATTTTAGTGCACAGACTTCATTAGTTGCACCAGAAAAAGGATTCCTAATACTCTCATCCATTGAAAATTTAATTTAAAAAAGTTTTTATTTTCTTATTTTGGCATCTTGCATTATTACATTTCCTCCTGGGTATTCTGATGGCTGCACTTAAAAAAACAATTCAATTTGCTTTTGAGGTTGAAGAGTCTGTCAATTTGATCTAAAATGAAATATAACTGTCACAGCCAATAACTATGAATATCATAACATCCTGTCTGGTTTTAGCCACTTGAGGAAATTACTATTTAACCAAATATTGAAGCAGTTAAGCAGCATTTACAAGGCCATTGTTCTCTGTTGTTGGAGACCTAATTTTTAAGGGCAGCTGCCACAGCTTGAATGGAGACTGATGAACAGACAAAGAGTTCAAGAGGCTTTCTCCAGTCTTGCCCTTCTGCTTGACTTCATGCCTCCTTAGCTGTTTTCTTCCTCTTGTTAACCCACTCCCACTGAAGAGAATGCCCTTGAATATTCTTTTATTGTTCCTGATTCTTTTTCACTCAGATACACTTAGCTTTGTGGTAACATGATGCAGTGAATACTAGATTTGAGAATCCTTTTTTTTCCAGAGCCACATCAAAAGTTCCTAATAGAAAATCTGAGCAGGTGTGAAAGCTTCATAACTAGAATATCCAATTTGGACAGAGAATGAGCTAAAACAGAATTGTCAGATCATTCCTGGGTACCCTTTTTTAATAAGACAGTTAGTATCCTATTCAATATTTGGGCAAACTGCCTACTCTGTAGGGTCCTCAAATCTAAAATAGAAATTAATTAGGTGTAGATGATTAGATGTGGTGCTTTAGTTTTCTGAGTAAGGGCATTGCTCTAGTGGATTCTCTCTCTGCATGTTTGTGCTTGGACTTCTTATGTCCTAGCAATATTTTGGCATAGGTTAAAAGTTTGGATCAAAATGGGACATCGTATAGGAGGTGGTCATGCAGTTTATTTGCCAGTTTAGCACAAACTGTATCTCTCTCCCCAGGGAGAACACATTCTGTGTTTCCTTTAATCTCATTTACAAGTGATGACAGCATATATTAACAGAGGGCAAGAAAAAATCACTGGGTTTAAGTGTTAATGATCATTTAATAATAAGATGTGATAGGATTATATTAGAATTGTAGAATTGGGCTATTTATTAAGAGTGGCATGCTATCAAATTACAAGCCTCAGAGGACAAAAAATTATAGTCTTCTAAAAATGCAAAAAATTAGCTATTTGAAAGTCTATTATTTTGCTATAAATCATGGCCAAATAAGGTTAACTCTGAAAAATGTCTGATAAGTGAAAAAATAAATTTTATTAGCATTTAAATGAGACCTCATCTAACACTTTCTGGTAATTTTTAGAGGAATTCCACATTTTTTATATCTTACGTGCAAAAATGTTAACGCCTGATTGATAACATATAAATTAAGATGCTTTTTTAAAGTTTCATTTAGTGGTATAAAAGATTACTAGCTGTAGTTATATTACATTCTGTAATAGTTCATTACAAAGCATGCTGTCAAATATATATTAGCTAGAAGAGTTGTATTATCTGTCTGTGATGACTTAGCAGAAATGGCAGAGTGATCAGAAAGCTGAACACAGGGACTCAGAACTTGAAATTTGAATCTCACCTGGACCCTTTAACTGAATACTTGGAGAACTTCCTTTACAGAATAAACCAAATCACTGCTTTGAATATTAAGTAACTTTTCTGGATGTTCTTTGAGCCCCAGCGGAATGACCCTTATCTACTTTATTGTCTTCCATCATCTCCAACCTTGCCACCCAGCCTCTCATTTTTTGAGTATCTGCAATTTTTCTTTCTTGGCTTCTTTATCAGATAATGTAAATTTAGCTCTCACCCACCCTCTCTTTCCTTTCTTGAGAAATTCTGGAAGGATGTTCTATTCGATTCGTTTCATTGATTTGTAATCTTTCAACCCATTACATCTTGACATCAAATCCTATCCTTTTACCCAAGCCATTCCTAACTGGATCTGTCAGTCTTTTTTTTTTGGTCATTTTTTTAAAGATGTGAACTTGATGCAATGAATCCTTTCTTCTTTTTGAATCTCACTTGACTTATGCTCTTTAATCATCTTGTTATTTAGGGTTATGTCATTAGCTCAATTTAGATTGTAGGTTAAATAACATTTCTTCAGTTTTAGCCATAATTTTAGGGCTACAGGAGAAATTCCCATCTATATCTGGTTGCCCAGATATTTAAGTCTGGTAGATCTACCATTATTATGTTACAATCCAGTTCGGCAACTTTCCCAAATCTTATGTCATAAATTGTATAGATACATTCAGTGCTTATGTAAGTCTGATGTGACCACTCAGAAGTATAGAGAATCAAATAATAATATCTTTGGTTCCCTCTTTTGGGCATAACATCATATTATTTAAGCTAAATATGCAGTTGGAGGCTGGCCTTGAATATAAAGTGCTGTCCTGGACCTGTAAACCTGCTTGTTGGAGGTCACCCTGCTCCAACAGCATCTGCATCTATGAAACTGGGGGACTAAAAGACTTCAGCACATTCCTAGGGATTCTAAGCACTGATTAGTTCCTCAAGGTGAAGGGACATAACTTACATATCAACTACAACTGCTGCACTCTTTCTTTTTCTTGAAAAAGGCAAGAAAAAGGCACTCTTTCTTTTTCTTGTACCTAGGCAAGAGTACAGTGGCATGATCTCGGCTCATTACAACTTCTCCCTCTCGGGTTCAAGTGATTCTCCTGCCTCTGCCTCCTGAGAAACTGGGATTATAGGCGCCTGCCCTGAGCCCAGCTAATTTTTGTATTTTTAGTAGAGACAGGGTTTCACCATCTTGGCCAGGCTACTCTTGAACTCCTGACCTCGTGATCCACCCACCTTGGCCTCCCAAAGTGCTGGGATTACAGGAGTGAGACACTGTGGCCAGCCTGCTCTCTTTTATGAGTGTGTAATTACTGTAATTATTAAACACTGACAAAATGCAGGAATCGTATTATGATGTACTGACAGAGGATAATAAGCACTGGCTGCCACTCCCAGAGCCTAGCTTGGGCTACGCACTGCTAACTTTGCTTCTGTTTTACCCTTACAGGGACCAAGGGACCACTCAGGGGAAAGAAACTGCAGCTAATGGTGCCCCAGGAATAGGAACTGAATAGGTTAAGAAAAATCCCACACATGATATGCAAATAATAAATTGCATCAGTTGATGCAATTGTGTCAACATGAATAAACAGCTTTGCTGCCCAGGAAAATTTTTAAAAAAGATCTAGAGGAAGAAATAGCCATTGGAAACATTGCCTCAGCCTACCTTTCATGATTAACTTGGCCAAATAAATTGAAGGATGACGAATGTCATTCTGGGTTTCTTGCTAGGTAAAATAAAAGCATATAATTTGTCCATTCTAATAGTGCATAGTCTCCTTATTACATAATTTTATCTAGGGATGGGCATTAAAAAGTTATACCAAAATAGGTGGGGAAGTAGCAACCTTAATATCTCTAAATACAAATGAAATTGGTCAACTTTTCCTGCTTACCAACATGACTCTGTCTCTCTAGAAGTATAAACAACAGGACCTGGAAGCTCTTTTAATTTCTTATCTGCTCTGCTTACAGTGATGATCCAGAAGGCATTCCAAGAAACATTAAACTAATCAGGCTGAAAGAAAGTTATTTTTGACTGCGTATATAAGTAACATAAATGACTGAGAAGATACACTCATTTTCAGGGATCCCAGATGTATTCGTTATTATTGCTACATAGAAAAACATCTTTGACTAAGTAGCATAAAACAACACTTCATTATGCTCATGAATTCTGTGGGGCAGGAATTCAGAAAGGATGCTTTAGTGATAGTTTTTCTCTATTTTGTGATATCTGGATCCTCACTTGGGAATATTGAAAGCATCTGGGGTGAGTCAATAGCTGGGGGCAGAAATAATCTGAAGGCTCATTTATTCATGTGTCTGGGACGTGGGCTTGGAGATTCAGAGGCTATGTTTGCTGACTGTAGAGCTCCATGTTGCCTTACCAAGTGGCTTGGCTTCCTCACAGCACAGCAGTTTCAGGGTAGTCAGACTTCTTACATGGCAAGTATCCCAGCAAAAAAGGTGGAAGTGACATCACCTTTTATTACTGAGTCTCTGAAGTCACATGAGTCACTTCTACACACTCTATGAGTCCCAGGAATACACATATTCAAGACTGAGGTCATAGACCCCCACCTCTTGATCAGAGGTTGTATTGTAAGGAAATTTATGAAATGGGATATATTACTGTGAACATCTTTGGAAAATACAATTTGCAACACTGGGACTAAGCTTATTTAAATTACCTACCAGAGAACAACCAAGCTGGAAAGTCCTCAGCTCAGGATGAGCTTGGGTGCTGGCCTATGCACAAAATTGATCTCCCAGTTAGCACAGAGTTTAAGTACAAAGTCTCCTGGCAACAGTCTCCAAGGGTAGTATCTTCAAGAATAGACAGGAATTTCCAGTCTTTTCCATGTTACTGCAAGAAAGGAAGCACCCCACATTCTATTCTCCCATGGTCAGGGCAGCCACCTCCCATTTATTACAATATGCTCACCAGTCAGCACTGTCCTTCTTTTCTTGCTGGAAATCCTGAAGCAGATTTAGAGGAGAGAAACAAAAATTGGTTTTATGCTCTGCACGGAGGGCCTATTTCCTTCCCTCATTGTGGAGCTGGGGAATGAAGTAATTTTCCATCTCTGAAGCAGTGAGCAGTGCTCTAATAGAATCACGTTAAAAATGGATGTATCTGCAAGAAGGGAATATAGGCACCTGTCTTTCTGGCTTGAATGCTTGCTGGGTTGCAGAATCTATAGGGACACTTTCATGGCATTTCTGGAGGAAAGTCAGTTGAAAGCATTCTTGGGAGAGCCTTTTGGGACCTGAGAACATGTCTGCTTGTTAAAAGTAGGGGGTTGCTTAACATGTGTGGCCTGAATTCTGAGTATAGATGTGAACTTAGAAACTGAAGTCAGATTTCTGCCGAGACAAGGCTTTTGGAATAGCCCATGACAAACAGGTCTGAAGGGAACATGCAGTGAAGGCCCAGGAAGAATATGGGAGAATGCTCACCATATCCCTGCTCTCTGCAGTCTCGAGAAGGTGTGCAAGGGAATCACCATTGCTGTGGTTCTACATTGAAAGAGACCGGTGGCAGATCTTAGGTTGATGTCCATCATGTGAGAAAATTTCCTTTCTGCCGTTGCTGGTGGTGGATGGGGCTGAAAACCCATGAAGGCCTAGAATAGCAAGAGAAGATAAAGAGGAAGGAAATAGGAAAACAGAAGAATGGGAAATCATGTGAAATGAGACCCTGTTAGAACTCAAAAGTAACTTAACCCATAGGTATGCCTTGTTAATCCTGAAAGACAGAAAGAAGAGATGTTGAAAAAAATTGGAAATGAAGTTTTGAAATAAGCTGTACCAAATTTTATCATGTTCAAGACACTAGCAAGGCTTTATAACCAAGTGACAGAAAAGTTAAAGAATCTGGCCAAGGAGCCATTAAAGAATCTTCTATCTAATGGGAAAAGGATTTATCACAGCAGAACTGGGAGTCAGTTATTGGAAAAATAATTGTTACCTGTTTAATCCCTAATATACTGAGACTTTTCAAAAAACTAGTTCAAACATCTTGACTCTTTCAAACTTCATATACACTTATTATTGGCAATAGTACTATCTGCATAGCACACACTTCCCTGAACAAATCAAAATTATTTTTATCTTAGGTGATTTTGGCCTTAAATTTTAAGTAGTCTATAGGCCTAAAGCAATGTCAATCCAAAAACATTTAAGATTGGTGACCAAATGGAAGCCTGGACTCCTGTGACTACCAGCCTGGGGATTCCAAGGTCTTATCAGCCCTGGAGAAGTCCCAGAGAGTTAACAATTAAACAAATGCTACATATTAGGAGCTGAGAACCTGAGAAAACAGGGGAGGTGAACCTTTTTTAGAAGAGTAAAAAATTTAGCCTAGCTTCATTTTTCAGAGTTTTAGATACCTCTGTGTCCCTCCTCTGAGGGAGGCAAAGGACAACAGCCCAAATCACAGGTACCTGCCATTTGCACCATCAGATGTCAGTCTCCATCCAGTCTATGTGTAGGCTTCATCCATAAGTGCTGTGTGTGCAATTCTCTGAGGTGGTACTTACTAATCCTTCTCCTTTTGGATGGTCTTAGAAATTGGTGTCCTGCTTATATGGTTACTGATTTTGTTTAAGATCATATGGTGCCCCTGGCCTTAATTACCACTCTCTTTAGGTAGAGAGAAAGGCCTTCATTCATTTGCATCCAGAATGGCTGGGAAATCTGTTAGAAAATGTAACTGCTATTCTTCTGTAAGGTGGATTTTTTTTTTTTCTAGCCAAAGGAAAAAAATTGCAGTAGTTTTGTGCCTGTCTTGGCTGAGATTCTCCACAGCTGTATATTGGGTCTATAATGGACTTTCTCATAGAAAAATAAAAATCAGACTGATTAGATGTATCATTTGCACTCTATAAACTAGAAAGTGTTGAAAGATTGACTTTAGAATTGTAAGGGAAATGTGAAGTTTAGTTAATAATATTGTACCAAGTCACTTTCTTTGTTTTGACGAATGTATCAGGGTAATGTAAGAGATTAACAATGGAGAAAGTGAGATATGAGAACTCTCCATTCTATTATTGCTATTGTTTTTTGCAAATCTTCTGTAAATCTAAAATTATTAAAAAATAAAAAGACTTTTTACAAATTATGAGGGAAAGTCATTTTTAACTAATATTCTGAAGTCAGCCAAACTATCAAATAAGCATAAAGTCAAAATCAATATATATTCACTCATTGAGCAATATTCATTGAGTATCACTAAATGCTAGGTAATATTTTATTTGTAAATACACTGGTTAACAGACAAAAATCCCTGGACTCATTGGTTTCAATTCTAGTGGGGGAGCTGATCAACAAGAAAAACATGTAGCATGATAGAAGGTGCTATGGATGAAATAAAGGAGGGTAAGAGGTTTGGAAATGTCGGAGGATTGCAGTCATTATGAGGAAAGTCAGGGTTGGCTTTACTGAACTGTCATTTAATGAAGACGTGAGAAAAAAAAAAAAAAAAGGAGAGTGAACTCTGTAGATAGGTGGGAAAAGAGGATCCTAAGCAAAATGTGCAGCAAGTGCAAGTCCTGAGACAGCCCTGTGTCTGGAGTGTTTAAGAAGTTGCAAGGAGGCTGGAGAAGAGTGGTAAAGGGAGAAATCCACAGCAAAAATGAGGTCAGGAAGGTAATCATGAAGGGAAACTCATTTAGAGTCTCGTAGGTCTTTGTAAGGATTTTGGTGTTAACACTGAGTAAGCTGTCCTTTATACAACACTCAATGTGTGAATCATAGGCAAAAAATCGATAAATTGGACTTTATCAAAATTAAAACTTCTCTTTTATGTTTTAAAAGAGAATGTCAAGTCACCAACGGACAATACATTTGTAAATCATGTATTTGATGAAGGATTTGTATTTAAAATATCCAGAGAACTTATTTGTTTTTTACTATTTTTTTATTGCTTTAAGTTCTGGGGTAGATGTACAGAATGTGCAGGTTTGTTACATAGGTATACATGTGCTGTGGTGATTGGCTGCATCCATCACTCCATCATCTACATTAGGTATTTCTCATAATGCTATCCCTCCCCAATCCCCTCACCACCTGACAGTCCCCAGTGTGTGATGTTCCCCTCCCTTTGTCCATGTGTTCTCATTGTTCAACTCCAACTTATGAGTGAAAACATGTGGTGTTTGGTTTTCTGTTCTTGCATTAGTTTACTGAGAATGATGGTTTCTAGCTTCATCCATGTCCCTACAAAGGACATGAACTCATCCTTTTTATGGCTGTATAGTATTCCATGGGATATATGTGTCACATTTTCTTTATCCAGTCTATCATTGATGGGCATTTGGGTTGGCTCCAAGTTTTTGCTATTGTGAACAGTGCTGCAATACACATACGTGTGCATGTGTCTTCATAATAGAACGACTTATAATTCTTTGGGTATGTACCCAGTAATGGGATTGCTAGGGCAAATGGTATTTCTAGTTCTAGATCCTTGAGGAATTGCCACACTGTCTTCCACAATGGTTGAACTAATTTATATTCCCACCAACAGTGTAAAAGCATTCCTATTTCTCTACATCCTCTCCATTATTGGTTGTTTCTTGACTTTTTAATGAATGCCATTCTAACTGGTGTAAGATGGTATCTCATTATGGTTTTGATTTGCATTTCTCTAATGACCAGTGATGATGAACTTTTTGTCATATGTTTTTTGGCCACATAAATCTCCTTTTGAGAAGTATCTGTTCATACCTTTCACCTACTTTTTGATGGGGTTTTTTCTTGTAAATGTGTTTGAGTTCTTTGTAGATTCTGGATATTAGCCCTTTGTAAGATGGGTAGACTGCAAAAATGTTCTTCCATTCTGTAAGTTGCCTGTTGACTGTGATGTTAGTTTCTTTTGCTGTGCAGAAGCTTTTTAGCTTAATTAGATCCTATTTGTCTATTTTGGCTTTTGTTGCTATTGCTTTTGGTGCTTGAGTCATGAAGTCTTTGTCCATTCCTATGTCCTCAATGGTGTTGCCTCGGTTTTCTTCTAGAGTTTTTAAGGTTTTAGGTCTTACATTTAAATATTTAATCCATCTTGAGTTAATTTTTTGTATAAAGTGTAAGGAAGGGATCCAGTTTCAGCTTTCTACATATGGCTAGCTAGTTTTCCCAACACCTTTTATTAAATTGGGAATCCTTTACCCATTGCTTGTTTTAGTCAGGTTTGTAAAATCTCAATAATAGCAGGACAACTACCCAGTGAAAACATGGGCAAAAGATTTGAATGGACACTTTTACTAAAGAGATAAACACAAGGCTGATAAGCACATGAAAAGATGTTTAAAATCATATTCATCAGGGAATGCAATGTAATACCATTCTCTGTGTATGAGATAGCACCATATAACTATTAGAATGTCTAAAATTTAAGAATACTATACAATGTATTGAGGGGATATGGAGCAACTGGAACTCTCATAGGCCGCTGTGGGAAGGTAAAGTGGGATTTCCAGTGGGAAACCCTCTGGCAGTTATTAAAAATGTTAAACATTTCGCCAACTTTACAAAACAGCAATTCCATTGTTAGATGTTTACCTAAGAGAAATTAAAGCATATATCAATGCAAAGACTTGCACATGAAGGTTCACAGCTGCTTATTTGCAATGCCAAAAAAATGAAAACAATTAAAATCACCACTGATAGGGGATTTATCCATAAAATGTTAATTAGTAAAAAAAAAAAAGGGAGTGAACTATTGAGATATGCAAAAACATGGATGAATATTAAAATAATTATGCTGAATAAAAGAATACAAAAAAAGAATATGTACTGTATGTTACTGGTTGCATTGTATCTTCCTGAAAGATATATTTAAGTCCTAACCTGTAAACATGACTTTATTTAGAAGTAGGGCCTTTACAGATGTCATTAGTTAAAACAATCCCCCTTGATATATACAGAAGAGCCACAGGGTTTTGAGAATGTTATGCCTCTGAAAACATTGCCAGCTTGAACCAAACGGACAGAGATGGGATGAAATGATGGAGGGATATCAGACTTGTGGGATTTTGCAGGTAGGAAACAAGCCTATAAAGCCACCTGCCTGCAAATATGTTACTCTTCAAGAAAAGTGAAGAATGCTTTTGAGGATGGCTCAGAAGTTGGCAGCACTAACAGGGCTCTGTGGCTACAGAGGGTAGGGCTAACAGTGGCACAGATGGCAGAGGATCAAGCCAGAAAGGGTTATTTTCATGCATTGAAACCTATTGTAATTTGCCTCACTGGGTTTGACTCCTTTTAATCTCTTGCTTTTTGAATGGGAATGTCTATCTTGCACCTGTCCCATTGCTGTATTTTCGAAGCAGATAACCTGTTCTCTAGTTCCACAGGTTCACAAAGGAAGACTAATTTTTTTCTCAGAGTGGGCCACCCCTAGAATCTCACCATATCTGATTTAGATAATTTACAAGATGAGAACTGTGACTTCTTCAGTTGATTTTTAGATGAGATTATGGACTTAGAGTCGATGCTGAAATGGTATAAGACTTTCGGAAATGTTGGGATAGGGCGAATGTATCTTGCTGTTGAGAGTGATATGTATTTTGAGGGGCCAGAGGGCAGAATATTCTGGATTAAATTGCATCTTCCCTCAAAATATGTTGAAGTCAAAGTCCCAATCCCTTTACCTATGAGTATGACTTTGTTTGGAGGTTTTGAAGATGTAATAAAGTCATACTGCATTACCCAAAGACTGATGTCCTTATAAAAAGAGAGACAGAGAACACATTTAAAGACTTCGGGGAGACACAGGGAAGAAGTGCATGTGAAGACAGAGGCAGAGATTGGAGTTACGCTGACACAAGCCAGGCAATGTCAAAGACTATCAGAATGTATCAGAAGCTAGAAAAGGCAAGAAGGAAGTCTTCCTTAGAATCTTTGGAAAGAGACTGGTCTTGTTGACTCTTTGATTTCAGAATTCTAGCCCTTAGAACTGTAAGTGAACACATTTCTGTTGTTTCAAGCCACCTTGCCTATTGTAATTTGCTGTGACAGCCCGAGGAAACTAACGCAATATAGGATTCCATTAATATAAAATTCTAGAAAATACAAATGAATATCTAGTGACAGAAATTAGATCAGTGGCTTGCTGGAAATTGGGGTGAGTTGTTGGAGATGGGAGGAAGGCAGAAAGGATTACAAAGGGACTCTAGACAACTTTTGGGAGTGATGGATACATTCATTGTCTTGATTGTGGACGAGGTTTTCTGGTATATAAATATAATAAAACTTAGAAAAGTGTACATTTTCAGTGTGTGCAATTATTGTATGTCAATTATGTCCCAAGAAAGCTATTAAAGAAGTCATTTCTGGAGAGTAGAATTTGGTTTGGAATAGAATTAAGTGAGGCTGCTGAAATGATTACATAGAATCTACTTTTACTGTTTTTTTGAGAATTAGAGAAAACATTACACTTCATTAAATTCCTGGAAATTAGCTTTTGCGTGGGCTTAAATGACATAACATTAATCTCCTTCAGACCAGTTTACCATTGTCAACTTTTGATACTTTTATCCCAACATTTTGTTTTAGGTTGGGCTCTATTCTCTTTCTGTCAAGCTAAGTAATTGGAAGTCCACTCAGAATTGTATTGGCATTAGTTGTTACACTTTCTCTGAGAAACATTTTCCAGTGTGCGATTATATTTAGTTATAATTTAGTAGAAATTTTGTCGTACGATTATATTTAGTTATAATTTAGTAGAAATTTTGTCCTAACCAGTGTCTGCATAATGATAGCTGTTCTACTCTTCTAAAGGGCAGATGAAGTCCCTAGTTTTCTATTAAGGAAAGGTAGGAGGTGGGGATAAAAGTTTATTCTTTGATACAGGTCTGAGAGTGCTGGATCACATATATTCATTAGTAACTTTTGTAAAAATCCATTGTGATTTGATGACTTATGATTAGTGAAATGAAAGTGAAAAGGGGAATTAAAGCTTTTGCAGTATTTCACATTGTTGAATGCTTTTTACTTAAAATTTTTAATGATGGAAGTTTCCCTATTTCTATTTCTCTGGCTGTTCATTTCTAGCTCCTTTTTGTGCCCTTTCTTTTGTTTGGTTTTCTTTTAAAGATTCCTCTGTACTTTCTCTTTTGATGACCTCATCCAAATCAGTGGTTTCAAGCAGTCCAGTGTCTGTTGCCACTCACATCTAGACAGAGCTTCACATTTGTATGCCCTGATGCCCAAAATGTGCTTCCCTTTTCACGTCTACCTCCATGTAGTGAGATGTACCCTATCCTCCCACCGTCCACGCCATAAACCTAAACATCATCCATCTTTTTGCTTCTCCTTTCTTTTCAGAAAATACTTTCCAAGCCTTTTACCTTGTTCTACTTTAATATCTCTTGTATTTCTCCCTTTGTTTCTTAATTTAAATGTTTTAACATCTTATTTAAATTAAGAAATGATTACAGCAATAATAGGGATTTCTAATTCTTCTTGAGCTGGTTTTTAAAAGTTATCTATCTTTTTTTGGAGTTTGACATGTCATCTAAGTTTCTATGATTAATTATTACATTAATAGAATCCTCATATTAAAATTCTTGCTTTATCTGTAATTAGCCTTCTTTTAATTCCAAATATTGTTGAATTTTTCCCTTCCTTTTTATCTTAATAAATCTCACCAGTTTTATCTTTTATTCATCTTTTTACTAGTTCCAATATCTACCTTTTAAAATCTGTGCTGTAGCTTTGTTTTATATTCCATTAATATTGATTTTATTCTTTATTATGTCTTTCCATATATGTTGGCTTTATTCTTATTTTCCTTATGATTGAAGTACAATGTTTCATTTAGTAATCTTAATCTATTAATATTATTTTCAAAGTTAACAAATTTGGGCTTATTTTTGTATCATATTTTTATTTCTACTTGTCTCACTTTATTTTGTATCTTGTTTTTCTCTTTTCTTGCTTTTTAAATTTGATTGTTTCTTGTTTTTACCATTCTATTTATTTTTCTTTCTACAGCTTTGCAAATTATACATAATATTTCTATAAGTTAGTAGTTTACACAGAAACTATTACACTAAGCTCAATTTAAGTACAAAGTTATAATATTAATAATAAAAAATAGAACTTGGCTCATTGATTTATATGTAATGAGAGAACAATAGAAACAACTTTATAGCAATATATTCATAACAGAATAAAATGGAAAATATTCTAGAAAAATATAATTTATCAACTATAAGTTAACATTCTTCATGATTATAAACATTAAAAATTAAATCATGATTAAAATTTATATATCAAAATATCAGCAGGCTCAGACAATTTTCTGAAAGCTCCAAAGTTTCTGGCATATACATACTGTTCTTGAGAAAGAAACATAGGAAAACTTTTCCAACATATTTTATTATGTTAGTATAATCTTAATATTAAAAGTTAGGTAAATACAGTTAAAGAAAAGAAAATCATAGGGTAATTTAGATTATAAACATAGATGTTAATATTCTTAAAAAGTGAGTACACATTCAAAGCAGCAATATATGAATAACGTAAAATAATATGATAAAGTAAGATTTAGCCCAGAAATATAAAAAAGAGACAAAAGAAGGACCAGATAACAGTAACCATAGGGGCAAAAAAGAAAGTTTACAATTTAGCAACAATTCATGATAAAAAAAAAAAAAATTTCATAGTGCATTGAGGATAGAAAAGAATTTCTTTACCCGATAAAAGGCACCACCAGTAATCTATAGGGTACTTATATAATGAAGTAAAATGTAAGCATTGCCTTTAAAAGGAGGAACCAGATTTTCTCTCTGAGATATTGCTTTCGATTTTATGTTTTACCCAAGTTTTTAGACACTGGTTTTGGATCTTTCTCCACTCATGTTTTGAGTGAAGTATATTGCATTTGTCTTCTAATAGTTTTCTCAAGAAAGACTCATGAGAATAATATTCCGTTATCTCAAAAGCTCCAATGTTTTGTCTGAAGCCTTTATAACTGGCTATATAGAACTCAGATGGATATAAGATCGTGGTATGTGCTTTGTATCTTTTTTTCCCCCTTGTGTACTACCTAGATGTTCTGTTATCCTTTGGTGCTGCTTGCTGTAGTGAAGAAATACGATGCTAAACTGATCTTAGTTTCTTTATAAATGATTCATTTTTTTCTTTTTTTTGGCCTGGATATTTAAGGATTCCTTCTTTATCTTTAAACTCTGATGAGTTTTACTAGTGTGTTTCTTGGTTGAGACTATTTTGGTTTCTTTTTTTTTTTCTTTTCTTTTTCGTGTTAAACTGAATTCTCTTTCAGTAAATTTTACCTTTTTTCCCCCTGAGGATCACTTTCTTGAATTATATTTTATGGTTTTGTTCTGTTTCGTTTTTTTCAAAGACCTCAGCTAGCTGCATATTTGTTCTCCTTTGTTTATCGTTTCTCTCTCTCTCTCTCATTTTTAAGTATGTATAATTTCATTTCTTTTTGCTACCCTTATTCTGCCTTCTCTTGCTTATTACGCTTCCTTGGGGAAATCTTTATTACTTAGTCTGTTTTTCTAAAATGATTTGGTCTTTTCTATTTCAAAAAAATTCTGCCAGTTCCCATATTATGTTGTTGCCTTATCCTCAGTTACCTGCTGTATGCAGTATTTTTCTTAAATATACATGCTGAAACTTTAGTTTATACATTTTTATATTTAAAATTAAAAATATATTTTTATATTTAAAATATTTAAGTACACTTTTTAGGTTTAGAATTGTTTTACACTTAGAGGAAAGTTGCAAAGAGGATACAGAGAGTTATTGTATACTCTTAACCCAATTCCCCCTATTGTTAGTATCTTATTATTATGGTATATAGGTCACAGCTAATGAAAAAATGTGGATGCATTGTTACTAAATAAACTTGATGCTTTGTTCAGATTTGTCAGTGTTTTCCTACTATTTTTTTTTTTTTTTTCTGTCTCAGGATCCTATCCGGGCTGTCATATTACATTTAGTGACCACATCTCTTTCAGCTCCTCGAGACTGTCTCTTAGTGTGATGGTTAGTTTTCAGTGTCAATTTTGGCTAGGCCCCCAGCTATTTGATTAAACACTAATCTTGGTGTTGCTATGGAGGTATTTCGTAGATGTGGTTAACATATACAATCAATTGGCTTTAAGTAAAGATTATACTTGCTGATCTTGGTGGGCCTCATCTAGTAAGTTGAAAGGCCTTAAGAGCAGAACTGAGGTTTTCCGGGGGAAGAACTTCCACCTGTGGACTGCACTGTCAGCTTCTGCTCAAGGAATTCTAGCTTGCTGGCCTGCCCTGCAGATTTCAGAATAGCCAGTCCCCAGAATCACATATAACAGTTTGTTAAAATTTCTGTCTTTCTCTTTCTCTCTCTTACTGGTTCTGTTTCTCTAGCAGAACCCTGACTGATACACTTGGACTTTGTTTTCAATGGTCTTGACAGTTTTGAGGGGTAATGATAAGGTATTCTGTAGACTATCTCTCAGTCGAGTTTTTCTGATGTTTGGACAGAAGTTAGAGGATTTTGAGAGGAAGGCCACTGAAAGGAACACTACTTTAAACATATACAGAAGTCTCCCTTTATCCACAAGATAGATGTTCCAAGACTCCCTCCAATGGATGGCTGAAATTGCCAGTAGTACTGAACTCTCTTTACACTATGTTTTGTCCTATACACGTCTCACTACTCTTGTGTTTTGGGGCCAGTAGTAAGTAAAGTAAAGTAAAGGGTGACTTGAACTCAAACATTGCGATACTGCTACAATTGGTCAGATAACTGAGCCAGTTACTAAATGATTAATAGGCAGGAAGAGTCTACTGTTTGGTTCTGCTGGATAAAGGGATGATTCATACCTTGAACAGGATGGTGGGACAAAATGAGATTTCTTCATACTACTCAGAATGGTGTGTCATTTAAAATTTATAAATTGTGTATTTATGGAATTTTTCATTTAATATTTTTGGACTGTGGTTGACCGGAGGTGACATATAAAGTAAAACTGCAGATAAGGGGAAGGGCTACTGTAATATTAAGAGTACATAACCTCAATGGTTAAGGTGGTAAATGTTATGTGTATTTTACTAAAATAAAAAATTGCAAACAAAGTATATCCTATCTGCATGAAACATGACTTCTTATTTATGATGCTAACATTGATCACCTAGATAGGATAATGCTTGCCAGTTTTCTCCACTATAAAGTTTCTTTCCCCATACTGCTCTTTGGAAGCAAGTCATCAAATGTAGCTCACACTTCAGAGGTAGGGAATTATTCTCCACTTCCTTGAGTGGAGAATATCAGCTTACATTATTTGGAATGATGTTGAGCATCTTTTCATATACTTTGTCATTTGTATGTTGTCTTTGCTGAGGTGTCTGTTGAGATCTTTTGCCCATTTTAGAGAATTGTTCCTTGTTGTTGAGTTTTAAGAGTTTGTTGCATATTTGGATATACATTCTTTATAAGATACATAATTTGAAAATGTTAAGTCAGTGGCTTATCTTCTAATTCTCTCAACAGTGTTTTCTGCAGAGCAAAAGCTTTTAATAAAACCCAGCTGGTTATTTTTTATGTCATGGATCATATTTTTGATATGTGATATGTGAAAACTTATCACCAAATCCAAGGTCATTCACATTTTCTCATTTCTTCTAGATGTTTATAGTTTTGCCTTTCTCATTTAAGTCTATGATCCATCTTCAGTTAATTTTTTTTATGTAAAGTGTGCAGTTTGTCTTAAGGTTCATTTTTTTTTTGTAATGGATGTCCAGTTTTTCCACCACCGTTTGCTAAAAAGTTCATCCTATTCCCATTAAATTGTTTCTACATCTTTGTCAAAAATCACTTGACTGTATTAGTGTTGGTGCATATATGGTCTTTCTATTCTGTCTCATTAATATGTGTGCTTATTCTTTTACCAATAACATGCTTCCTTGATTACTATAGCTTTACAGTAAATCTTGAAAATGGGTAATGTGAATCCTTCACCTTTTTTCTTTTCCTCAGAATTGTACTGGTCATTCTAGTTTTGCCTTTCCATGTAAGTTTTAGAATCTGCTTGTTAATATCTGCAAAAGAAGCTACAAGGATTTTGATTGGGATTGTATTGGATCTATAGACCAAATTAGAAAGAATTAAGATTTTAACAATATTAGTCTTCCAGTTAATGGATATTGACTGATTATCTTTACATTTATTTGGATCTTTGATTTCTTTCATTATTGTGTTGTAGCTTTCCACATGCAGATTCTGTACAAATTTTGCTGGATTTATATTAAATTACTTCATAAAAAATTAAATTTTTTCAAAATATTACTACACATTCTTTCACTCTTTCATAGTCTTCATCATTTTGTTTTTAAAGATTAATCTTATTTCAAAAATAGTCATGTAAACCAATTAGACATAAATAAAGCCTTTATAGTGTATCTCCTAAATCTTATCTGTCTTTTTTCTTGGGAAAACAGTAGCATTGCTATAATAGTATTGTTTTCTTACTCTTTCTAACATTAGCTCTTTTCAGGATTAATAGTTATTTTAAAATACTGATTTTTATAAGTTAAGATAGAAACATGAGACTTTAAAATTTGTTTTCAATTTCATGTGGATTATTTTATAGCAAAATCATTTGTTGCTGAGTGTTCTTATAATAAATGTCCTAAAAGTAATCTTCAGTCCACAAATAAATTTTGTACTTAAGATTTAAAAAACTTTAATGATATTTACATAATAAATATTAACTCTAATCCTAAGTTTTCTATCACTAAAATATATACTTTCTTTTTTCTTGGACATCTTCGATTATCTGATGTTGAGAGCTACCCTGAACTGAATTTCCTGGCGGAAAAGCCTATGACAGTGGGAACATAGGGGTTGTCCTCCTATAACTGTGGGCCCCAACACCCCTCACTTTCAAGCTTGTTCACACGCAGTCTCCAGAAATTTGTCAAAAACACCTTTTAGTTTTCATACCAGCTTATGACATCTAGCAGCTTCTACTTCAATTAAGTTTATCTTGAGAGCTATATCCTTCTGGCTGTACCTGGCTCTCCAAATTTCAGGGTGGTAATTTTCTCTGCAACATTGGCTTTCTGAGGGGTTCAAGAAAAGTCTTTGACTTTTAAGCTTCTCCAGCTTTTTGTTCTTCTTGTAAATACAGAGTAATGCATTAAAAGCTCTTAACATCTCAGAACTGAAACTACCAGCCTGGTTTATATGTTTTATCTGCTTTGCAGTTCCATTTTTCCAGTTTTCATCATCTGTTAAATGGTCATACTGTTCATTTCCCTTTTTATTCTGATGATATCGAAGAGAATCTATTTTTGCTATTACTCAAAGTCGATAGGGTTGACTTTTCTTAGACTATTAGCATGAAATTCCTGTGGGCAATGGTGGAGAGAGAAGCCTGGGTAGTTTTGCAAACCTCTCAACTCAGAGTTCCATTAGTTGCTGTTAACTATAGTCTATTTCCACAGAATACGGTACTCCTATACGTTGGCACTTCTCTGAATCTCAGAGTATCATCTGGTTCAGGAGAAGTTCCAGGGTCACTCCTGGGTCTGCCAAGTTTCTTCGCAAGCCGGCTCAGAGACAACCATCATCCAGGTACTTTTGCTTGCCAGGTGGCTGGGTCACTTTTAAGAGTATTTCCTGAGATCTTCTCCATTGTGGTTGCCCTGGGTACTTTCCACAACTGCTTTCTTCACTTTCCACGAAAAAGTAGAGTTGCATCTCAGCCCCATCATGTCAGTTTGGTCACTGGGGCCTTTATTTCCTGAAAGTGAGCATTTGCTAAATCACTCCTACAAGAGGAATGCCCAGACATCCTGTCTTCCCCTGTTGAACCATCACAGCTTCCTATGGCCTGGCTTGGATTTTGGTATCATTACATATATTTTAGAGATTGCTGATTTTTCTGAATCTAGTTTCTCTGAAAATGAAATCATGAGAAACAGAGAAATAGGGAATGTACTTTATTCTTTTTGGTTCCTGGAGTAGAAACCAGAAGATAAAAAATTAAGCTACTGCCATATTTCTATCAATATGTTTATTTAAAAATCCCTCAAATCAGACATCATTTTAAGTTTGATAAAATATTTGTTTACATTTACCAATGTATGTACTCATTGTTCCTTCTTTCAGCTTACACTCTTTTTTGGACTAATTTTGCTTCAAGTATTTGCTTTATAATTTACTTAGTTTCTATTGGAAGTAAATTCCTAGAAATTGTTAAAGATAATTTTCTTAATATTATAAAAATGTACAAGAAATCTTATAGTAAACTCTATGCTTACTGTTGAAATATTGAAAACATACTCTCTGAGTTCTGGAACATAACAAAGGGTTACCTCACTGTATCATCAGTTCCATTCCACATTGTTCTTAGATATCTTAGGTAAATAGGGCAATAAATTTAAAAATAAATAAATGCAAGATGCAGGCATCAGAAAGTGAAAAGTAAAGCTGTTATGCATAGATCATATAATGCTGTATATAGAAAATTCAAAGGAATCTACAAATAGAACTGATAAGCAATCTGCTAGGCAGCTGGATAAAAGTAAATATACAAAAATCAATTTTGTTTCTATATACTAGCATCAAATGCCAGAAAATGAAGTTTATAATATTATAAAAAAATTAAATAGCTAAGAATAATTCAAAGGACGATTGTGTAAGACATCAATATGGAAAACTACAAAACTTTGCTGAGAGAAATTAATAACACTTAAATAAATTGACAAGTACTCCGTGTTCATGGATCATATTATTCAATATTGCTGACGGTTTGATTTTATGCAAATCGTTCCAATAGGTTCAATGTAATCTCAATCTAAATTTCAGCTTCCATTTTGCTGGAAATTGACAAGTTGGTATTATCCTTTACATGAATATGCAAAGGGCCTCAAATAGCCAATAACATCTTGAAGATGAACAAAGTGGGAAGACTTAGAATATGAAGTATTAAGACTTACTATAATGCTATCGTATTAAGACAGTGTGATACTGGCAAAAGAATAGAAAAATGCAACAATAGAAAAAGTAGTCTAAAAACAATCACACCTAAATTGTTTAACAGATTTTACAATAAAGGCATTACTGCTATTCAGTGGGGATAAGATGGTATTTTCATAAATTTTACTAAGTCAACTGAATATATATGATAAAAATGAATTGTAACTTCATGTCACACACAATAATTTATTTAAAATGGAAATAGCTTAGAGATCTCATTGTAACAGATAAAACAACAAAGATTTTAGAATATAGCATAAGAAATTTTAATCACCTTGGGACAGACAAGTATCTCTTAACAGAACACAAAATACAAAACCATAAAAGAAAAGATTGGTATTGGACTATACCGAAATAAAAAATTTTTGTACAACAAATAATACCATTAGGAGAATAAAAAGGCAAACTGCACGGTGGGAGAAGATATTTTCAGAATACGAATCCAACAAAAAATTCTCATATCCAGAATTTGTAAAGAACTTCTACAAGCCAACAAAAACAAAAGAGATGATTTGATAAAAAAGATAGCAATAAACATGAAAAAATAAGCAAATTCATTGGCCAACAGGGGAATAAAACTCAAAACCAGAATGAGATACCACAACACAACCAAGTTTACTTAAATAAAAAAGATAAAAAATACTGAGTTTTGACTAGAATGGGGAGCCATTGAAATTCTCCTATACTGTGATGAGAGTACAAATCAGTGTAACCATTTTGTAAAACTGGCAGTGTTTACTAAAACCGATATATGCATTTTTATGACACCGCAATTATACTTATAGATATGTACCTGATAGAAAAAGATGGAGATTTTCATCAAAGACATGTACAAGAAATTTCAGAGCAGAACTTTTTGTGGAGGCTGAAAAATGGGAACTACCCAAATGCCCTTCTTTGACTATAGAATGAATAAAGGAATAACAGTATGGAATGGATACATTTTGCAATTCTATACCACATTGAGGTTCAACTATCTACAACAATAAAAGAAGCTATATAGCAAAGATGTACCATATGGTTAATTTATATAGATACAAAACCAGGCAAAGCTAATCTGTGCTATTTTAAGTCAGATGGTGCTTATCCTGGGATATGAATTGGGTTAGAGTAGTGACAGGAAGAGAGCATAAGGATGGCTTCTGGAATGAGTGTAATATTCTGTATCTTGTTCAGTGTGTTACTTACATGAGTTTGTTCAGTTTGTAAAAATTTATTGAACTGATGCTTATGATTTGTATACTTTGCTATATTTATTATTCTCCATAGAATTTCCAAAAAATCCCTTTGTGGTAATCTAGAACATATCTATGTTAATTGAAGCAAATGGGCTTTTCAACCTATCTTCTCTGATATATCACCAAAAACTGTGGCACTCTTTGGGCCCCTGTCTCCATGTATTGCTTATTTTAGCTCTTCGGGACAAAGAATAAAATAAACTAGCGGTTTCTAAACTTGACTGTGCATCAGAGAAACCTTGGAGAGCTTTAGAAAAATATAGATTTGCACTCTTGGGTAGAACTAGGGAATCTGTAATTTAAAAAAATTCTCCAAGTAAATTTCGTACACAGACATGTTTGGAACTTAAAATTAAACTACTTTAAAGAGTCTCAGAGGAATTCATCAGGCATGTTAATTTAAAATTACATGGTTACAAGTCATTCTGGTACAATTCTGACCTTGGATATTTCATGCTTGTGTACTGATTAGACTCAGTGGAATCCATATTAAATAGATAAAACAACTTGTTTTGAAAGCACCATCCTACCAACTCAGAACTTTCTTTCAGAAAAATTTTCAAATTATAATTAAATTAAATTGCACAATTATAATTTCAAATTATAATTAAATTGAATAATTTCTCTAAACCATGGTTTCTATATCAGTAATTGGAGGGTAATACTTATCTCATATAGTTATTATACAGATTAAACAGATACTAAAGCATTTAGCACAGCATAGTGTCTGGCACATATGAAATTTTGAACAAATTTTAACGATCTCCATAAAAGTAAAAATGGCATTTCCTAGTTAATTTGGGATCCTGCTTTTTCATAATAGTAAAATTGAAATACCAAGTTGATACAACTGCCCACTGGCATTAGGCATATTTCAGAGCTGTTTGTTTCAGCTCTGGTAATGAATTTGCACTCATCAGCCATGATCTCTTCAAGTTCCTAGTTTCAATTATCTTCATCCTTTTGTAAAATTACTGGCCAGTGTTAGGGGAGAATCCAGAGTACGTGACCATGAGCAAACCAGCCTCTTCAAGTGCAAAATTAAGTCTCCCCACTTTTTCTTAGCATCATGATTTAACCGATGAGCCAACCAGCCACAGGGAATTTAACAACAGCCATGTAATTGGTATGAAATGCTTCACTAACTCAGAGTACCAATTTGGTCACATCTCCTTAATTTTTCAATTAATCACTTCAGTACCCAACTTTCTTATATATCAGGAAACCTAGAATCTCCCTCTTGGGGTTTCCCATTGCCTTTATTTTGTACAGAACTTCAGCATCTGACACAGCACCAAAGCAGCTCATATTTTTGTGCCAGTAAGAGAGAATCCTGGGGCCTTACCAGTCCCCTGCCATGACATCTGTTGCAACCTGGTGTGACTTCTGAGTTTAGTCCTGTTTCATCAGAGAATTAGCATGGAATCACTGATGTTATAAGGCCTACGTGACCCAGATGCCTGCAGAGTCTACTGTGGTTCTTTGAGGTTGGACAGTCTTTTAGCACTGAGCTTGACTAAGAAAGCCCTAAATTGTCTGATTTTTAGTGTCAATATATTTCAGCCCATTATAAGCTATTTCCCTAGGTTCCAGGTAGTTAGATCCAGAAGTCCTGAGACAGAATCAGTTATGGTATGTCTGTCACTGTATAGAACCAAAACCTCTGTTCTATTTTCTCATCTAAGTATCAACTCTAACTCCAGAACACCTAATATCTCTTTTTCAGAGACTATGGTGCTACTTGTTCAGCCTTCTAAAAAAGACTGACTTCCATGGTTTTAGTCTTAAAAGGGTTTCATCTCTATACTTCTTGTATTCAACCTTCAGCAGCCATGGAACTCAAGGAGAAGAAATGTTCCTCCGAGTCCTCTAACTTCATGCTCTAAAGCTTGCCTTCCACATGCTCATTTTCTGCTTCTGAATCTATTTCTTCTCAATATGATAGACAGTGGAGATAGTCTCTTCCTCCCCAGTAAACCATATCATCCACCCAGAGGATAATGTCTTTGTTCCTTGCATGGTATATGTAGAATGTAATTTTCTATTATCAGTACATTTTTATTTGGAATTTTTGGTTTAAATTACACTATCTGTGGGAGAGCCTCAACATTACAGTTAGGTTGAGCATTGCTTGCTTTAGATACTTGGTCTAAACCAAGTCTCATTGGTATTATCTTTTTATTATGATGGTATTAACTTTTTAGAAATATAAATTCTTAGGCTCCACCAGATCTATTGAATTAGAAACTTTGGATGTATATTCCAGCAATATATTTTAGCAAGCCCTCTGGGTGATTGTGATTAAAGCCAAAGTTTGGGAACCACTAGTCTAGACAGAAACATACTTTATAATTATTTCTCCAGTGGGAGGTGACGAGCTGACTATGTTCTTGTGTTGTCTTCTGATTGTCAGGAATTCTGACACACACATATGTCACCTTCGGAATAAACAATAGTTTGTAGAAAACAGTGTAGTATAAACAGGGCTTGGAGCTTTTTAAAATCTGTGTCTATTGGCGGTTCTGAGTTGGAGGGTCCTGCAGGGCGCTATCTGAAATATACAGGAGGCAGTAAGGAGGCTTGGGGAACTCACTGCTCTGTTGTTCCTTACATCCTGAAATCTCTAGGCAGTCTGACTTTTCTTTTTGGTTTTCAGCATCTTCCTATGTTTATTTGTTTTGTTATGCCCAGAGTTTTTTGTTGTTAGAGGACAGACCTGGGAGGAATGAACCTAGTTCATCTTGGCAGAACTGGGAGTCCTGTGATACTCTTTATAATCAAATCAACATAGACACATAGTAGTGTTTCATATCTTTTATTATTTTAGATTTATTTTTGTTACATATTTGGAGAAACAATGTTGGATTCAAAATTGATATTTTGACCTATATTGAGATAATCTGAATTCACATATAGTATTAATGGGCAGAGAAATGTTTAAAATTTTTTTTCAAAACTTTTGTTACTTTTACTCCATGATCTGTTGTCATTTAGCACCTGGGGAAGTATATCATGAGAGCAGAACAAGAAGAGCATAATAAAAAAAAAAAATAGAGATGGGCCAGGTGCAGTGGCTCATGCCTATAATCCCAGCACTTTGGGAGGCTGAGGTGAGTGGATCAACTGGGGTCAGGAGTTTGAGACCAGCCTGGCCAACATGGTGAAACGCCATCTCTACTAAAAACGTAAAAATTAGCTGGGTGTGGTGGCACATACCTGTAATCCCAGCTACTTAGGATACTGAGGGAGGAGAATCACTTGAACCTGTGAGGCGGAGGTTGCAGTGAGCCAGGATCACATCATTGCACTTCACCCTGGGTGACTAGAGCAACACTCCATCTCAAAGTTAAAATAGTGATAGCAGCATTTCTTTTCATCTAGATGACAAATTCATGGCAAGGCCATACACCTTATGTACCTATCTAACTCATAAACAGGAAAATAAGATTGTAAAATTCTTGGAAACACATTCGGCAATACAGCGTCCCTTGTCAGTGCCCTTGCCACTTTCACCATTTTCAGGCATGAGAAGGAGCTTGGTGAGCACTGTCATACTCTCAGGTCTTGGTTTCTACCATAGTTGCATACTTAGCACTCGGAAAGGAAGATATTTTACCTGCATCTGATTGGTGCCAAAAGGGAACAGATATCACAGTTCAGTTAATGTGTAATAGTTTCATGAGAAGCTATTTAATTCGTAGGAGAAATAGCTTCACTTTGTCTCCAAGACCATTCAAATACTCAACATACTCAATATACATACTCAAAAAAGCTGTTATGCTCATGATTTATTAAAGTCATGACTTACTAGAATGAAAGGATACTAATTAAAATAAGCAACAGAAAAAGGCACATAAAGCAAAGTCCAGGAGACACCAAGCACCACCTGCCTGTTGACCTTTTTCAGTGAAGTCATATGGACAAATTTAATTTTTCAGCAATGATGACTGAAAACATGCCCAGACTATTACCAACCTGGGAAGTTCACTTGAACTTTGGTGTCCAGGGTGTTTGTTGGGGCTCAGTCATGTAGGCAAAGTTGAATGCCTACATGGCTGACCTCAGTCTTCAGCCCCTTCAGAGGTCAAGCTGGTGTTGCATGGCTCAAAGCCTCACCATAAGCTCCATCATTAGTATACATCATCTGGAGTGGCTCAAGGCTTCCAGGAAAACAGAGACACCCTTACCAGGCAGGCTGTTCTAAGGGCACAGAGGCTATCTTCCAGAAGATGGGCAAGGGACAAACCTTTCTTTGTTATATAGATGTACTTCTAATAAATATTAAAAAATAATGGCTAAAATAAACCCTTTAGTAAGTCATATAGTTTCCAATTCTTTTCTTTTGAATAATTGTGAGCTGATAGATCATTAAAACTGTTTTGGATGACAGATTAGTGTATAATTTCCAGCATAAAATTCCTCTGATTTACTTTAATTTTTATGTACATAAAGTTTTTCAGCACTTTTCTATAAAAAAAAATAGAACTGATCTTGAACCTGTTTTGTCCTGGTAGTAGATGATAGCAGTGGATAGAATACATAAGCTAAATTTTAAAGCCTCATTTGTCACATAAAAAATGCATTTCCAATGTAATTTTAATTTTAGATACATTAAATTTTAACCCTTATAATTTTATGGTAACATATAATTACAAAAATTTTCAATTATGAATAAACATGATAGAATCATTAATAAAATATTTTCAGGTAAAAAGGGATTAAATTGTGTGTTGAAAGTAGAATGGAAATATAAATTCAAGTAGAAAAAAATTAAAATCTCTGTTATAAGAGTTTGTTTATATAATTTTTAGATGAATTACAGTGGGTATTACATTGTGATGGTATTTAGATACTATTTGTACAGTTAAAAGGGGTATATAATGATTTTATTTTAAAACATAAATATTTATAATATGGTATAAATGACTGTTGGAAGACCATTCTCCATAAATCTCTCAAATTTCTATATGTCTAGACATTATTAGCCAAATGTTCCAAGACTATCTTTTTAGGAAGTTTTGGATAAATAAATGGCCTTTGAAAGATAGAGAAGTGACTCCCTCTGGAGCAAATTTACTTACATTCCTAACATGAAAGAGAGAGATACTTTCCTTTTCACAGAAAGAGTTGCTTATATTTCAGGGAAAAAGGAATAATACATCTCTGCAGAGTAGAGGATAGGCACATTTTCTAATAGCCCCTATCTAAAATCAGCCTATCAGGCTCAGGGTTCTCCTATAATGTATCCCTACCATGTGTCCTGGCAATACCTGACCTCATGACATCAACCTGTGGAAACTGGAGCTTGGGGAAAAGTGGTGCCAAGATGTTATCATTGCTGAAAGTAATAACTGTCTAAATCTATCTGGACTAATTGCTTTCCTATCAACTGAATTTGTGGAAGTGTGGAAGTCAACTTTGCAGCTGCTACCATGGCACTGCTTAGGTATTGTTGGACAGTAAATGACACATTTCTCAAATATTTAAACATATAAAACATTTAAATGTGAACTTAAAAATCAAAAGTAAAACAAATACTTTTTTCTATATCTTTAGCCCCTATAGTTGTGCCTGGCAGATATTGGGTACTAAAATATTTGTTGAAAGAATAAGCAGAAGAATAAATGATTAAATTAGTGGATATAGGATTATCTGATTCATTTTTGCCTCCAAAATGCTACAGACTGGGTAGCATGTTAAATATCTTGATTACATCTAAGTAGAAGAGGATATTTAAGAATTAAGTTTCATTTATTCATTCCTTTAACAATATTTTTTGAATACCTGCTCTGTGTTGATTATTTACTAGGTAGTGGAAAGCAAAAGTGAATAAGGACAGTTATTTCCTTTAACGAAGCATAGCAGAAAGTGCACCAATATAATGCGACATTATAATAGTTAAAATGGAGGCATATGCAAAATGTCAGCTGACTCCAAAGCTAATAATGCCTAATTTGCCTGAGGGACTAGGGAGACTTTCCAAAGGAGGTGAAGTTTCCAGCTAAATCTTGAATCATAGGTAGAAGTTTGTTAGTGGGTGTGTGAGGGGATTGATGAGGATGGTTGGCAAAATTATAAACATTGTAGAATAATTGCAAACCTTCTTGGAAGGCTGGAAGGTTTTGTAAAAGGCTCAGAATAGAATTATGGCTGAAGGCAGCCTAATCCTCTTTGAGATAATAGCAATAGTAAATAACAAAGGAATGTAAGGGAGGTTTATCTGAATAACTTGTTTACGTTTACTTATGTGGTCCTAAAATGAACCTTTAATCTTTCACAGGCTGGACAGTTTTCTTGGGGAGAGTCCAACCAGATTTATCACCCACAAATGGTGTTTGCTTTAGGTCTTGGAACCTGGCCTTTAATCATTATTAATAAGTGTGTTGACTCACAGCCTCTGTTATTAAATCTATACTGAATAAATGCCCTGAGTGCCAGCTGGTCAGGGCCATGGCTGCTATCTCTCACAGGAGTGTCTGTGAGTGGCCATAGACACCCTAGCCCACTCTTTCACTGGAGATTTGTGTTTGAGTGACTTTGTTCATCCATCACTGGTCAGGGTCTGCAGGTCAGACCCCGACAGGGGTGTGGGCTAATTAGAGGGAGCAAAGGAGTGAGACATTTGGGGACATTAGCAAAGTTGGGGCCTGGGGTAGTATAATTTACTTTTAAATAAAGAATTAAATAATCTTCAGTATATTACAAATACCTATGACTATAGCAATAAAAATAACAAAAATATGTTAAGGATTGACTTTAAACCTGTAACTTTCAAAATAATCATTGTCCTTGTTTTTTTTGATAATTCATTTTGATAAACCACTGAAAAGATCAACCTTTAAGATTTGGGTTTGAAAGCTCATATTTCACAAACTGGGTGTGTTAATAGCATTCCAAATGTTACTTTCTGCCTCTTGAGAATTCCTGCAGGGGAATTCCGGCTTCTTTGGAAAGAGCTTAGAGTTAACAGGCAGTCAACCAAGAGAAATACATTCTAAGTCAAAGGCAGACACTTTAGTAAAGCCAAAATGAATGAGTAGCTGTAAGCTAAAAACTGTAATCTCTATAATTCCCCCTCAATCGTTGACCTAAAACACTGAGCTAGGTCAGACTTTATAACTCAAAAAGAAATTCTTTGAAAATTGAAGAACCTGAAGCCAAGAAATCTTACCTTAGTAAACTTCTGGGTGGGGTTGGGTTTTGTTAGAATGCCATTGTTTATAACATTTTTCAAGGACTCCATAATATAATTATACTTACCATTTAATTTTGATTTTCCGCAAAGACTTTAAGGTTGCTGATTTTTTAAAAATACGAGTTTAACATAATAGTCACTGTGATGGTTAATACTGAGTATCAACTCAGTTGGATTGAAGGATGCAAAGTATTGATCCTGGGTGTGTCTGTGAGGGTGTTGCCAAAGGAAATTAACATTTGAGTCAGTGAGCTGGGAAAGACAGACTCACCCTTAATCTTGTGGGCACAATCTAATCAACTGCCAACAAATATAAAGCAGGAAGAAAAACGTGAAGAGGGAAGATTGGCTAGCCTCCCAGCCTACATCTTCTCCTGTGCTAGATGCTTCCTGCCCTCAAACATTGAACTCCAAGTTTTTCAGTTTTGAAATTTGGACTGGCTCTCCTTGTTCCTCAAGCTTGCAGACAGCCAGTTGTGGGAATTTGTGATCATGTAAGTTAATACTTCATAAACTCCTCTCTCTACATATACTACACCTGTCAAGAGACATTTTAGGGAACTATAGTAAAGGAACAAAATTAAACAAGATCTGAATTATATGATGTATTTTTGCCTCTACCCCGTATGACAGGTATGTATAATTTTGTCGGGTGCCAGGAACTAGAAAATCTCCCCTCTGTTGACAGATATAGTTTACCTGGAAAAGAGAATGTCAGAGATTCAAAGGGCATGAGCTCTAGCTGGCTCTTGTCTTCATTATGAATTCTCCCTTGGGCAAAAGGTATAAAAGAGCATATCACTTACATATCTGAACCATAATGAAATTGCATGTTTTGAAAAGGTCTTTGTTCAGAATGCATACACACACACACACACACACACACACACACACACACACACATACATATATATATATATATATATATATATATGTTTAAACCCTATATTAGTCAGGGTTCCCTAGAGGGACAGAACTATATATCCTATTAGTTTTGTCCCTCTAGGGAACCCTGACTGATATAATCACACATTCTGATATTCTGACCTTCTCAAAACATGCAATTTCATCATGGTCCAGATATGTAAGTGATATGCTCTTTTATACCTTTTGCCCAAGGGAGAATTCATAATGAAGACAAGAGCCAGCTAGAGCTCATGCCCTTTGAATCTCTGACATTCTCTTTTCCAGGTAAACTATATCTGTCAACAGAGGGGAGATTTTCTAGTTTCTGGCACCTGACAAAATTATACATATGGTCATACAGGATAGAGGCAAAAATATACCACTTAGGGTACAAGAAAAGATAATTCAGATCTTGTTTAATTTTGTTTCTTTGCTATAGTTCCCTAAAATGTCTCTTGACAGATATAATTGACACTGGTCATCAAGGCCCATCTTTTGGCACTTAATCATGCACTGTCCTGTAACAGTTCATAACGTTTGTGGTTGTTTATCTTGTCTCTATGATTAAGTCATAAGCCTTATGAGGAAAAGGACTCTGCCTTCTACCTCTTGGTATCCTCTCTAGCCCTTAATATATTAGCAGCTTTCAGCATATAATAGGTATTCCATACATTTTTATTTGATTAAGCTCACTTGAGTTGTCATCTCTGTAAGGATGCATGAGAGCAGCAGCATTGTGGGAGTGTCTCTAACCAGAGGATGCTGATTAACTGGCCATGCCTAGGAAACCATTTGAATTCCCTCTTCATTTCTTTCTCCCTCTCTTCCCTCCTCCTTTCAATGTAGCTACATACTATGCTTTGTTTGTTTATTTATTTGACTGTGAAAACCAGGGACATCATCTGGATCAGGAGGAGATGTCTTTAAGTTATCAAGTGTGAGTTGTACTAATGAGATATCACCATATTCAGTTAAAGCTGCATGTTTTATGAGAAACACACATGCATACTCTCCTTTCAGTTCTTGTTTATATTTTACCTTGAGCTCCCCTCCCTGAATGAGGTTTGACAGTTGGGTAGTGAGGTTGGAATAATTAGGCTTCAGAAGAACAAAAGACACGGAAGTGATCTGCCCAGGTTCCAGGGGAAATAGAGTTGTGATGTCTGCAAACAATTCCAAATGTATTTTGCAAGGACTGACATGAAAGAGGTGTTACCCTCCTCTCTTGTGACCGTCTAGCCTTTGTGGCATCATCTCTCCCAGTGCTCCTGGGCTTAACTGCTGCCCACAGGGAAGTCCCACAAAATCATAGCTTCCTTGGCAAGGAATTCAACACTTCAGAATATACTCTTTCTGTTAAGTATTTCAGAAAATGATACCTCTGCTCAGACTAGCAGGACCTACTAAAGGTCTGTTACTGGGCTCCACTTAACTTTGAAACTAGTGAGAATGAAATATTACAGGGTATTACGGGTCCCCACCAGAGTATGGTGTGGAATGTCCAGAAAACATCCAGTGGAGGAGCAGAGCCCTAGCAGGGGACGAGCCTAGATCTGTAGCCTCCATTCCCCCTGCATGTGATAGACATGCTGCCAGAGCCCTGGCAACTAGTTTCTACTGTAGGTCTTAGCTAATGAAACTTGAGCATGTCCTTAGAACGCTAGTCTGTAGGATTAGAGCCCCCAACTCCTTTGCCTTTCCCAGTAGGTCTCTCCCTGAATGGGGCTTGATTTCTGGGCCCCACCTAACTTGACCACCTCTGTCATTAAGATGCCTATATCCCCATACAATGCCTGATACATGATTCTACTGCTCATTTATCAATATTTAGCTCAATCTCAGTTTTCTGGTACTATTGGGACTTTATTATTTGGACTAGTGTCTTCTCTCCCCAGTTATTTCATCCCTAGCCTCAATCTTACACTTGTTTCTGCTTTTCCCATCTCTTTCACAGCACTCTATGCCCAAGGCTGCTTCACATATGATTGTTGTACAAGATGTGTTTTGCATTCAACTCATATTCCTATCTAGACCTAGGAAAGTAAGTCAATGATATTTAGGGTGAAGTGGTTTGTTGATGTGCTGAAAGACAGCTGAAAATGCATGAGAACCAAGGGTAAGCCATGTATCCTCAGAGTCCTACTGGCTTTTAAAAAATTTATAAAATATAAATGTACTCTTTTTGACCATGTGAGCAAACTAAATCTGCCTCCTGAGAAACATTTTGTCTTGACTTATACCTCATTAACTCTTTGACTCATGTAGCTTATTTCCTTGTAGGCACAAGATGACTTCCACTTCGGCAAGAAGTCAAGTCAGATTCTTCAGTTGTTTTTAAACTAATGTTGCTTTCTTTTTAAGAGTAATTTTAGGTTTACAGAAAAATCGAGGAGAAACTTTTCCCATGATATACCCCTCCCACCCAGTTTGACATCTTGCATTAGTGTAGCACATGTGTTACAGTTGATGAATCATTTTTGATACATTATTTTTAACAAAGACTGTTGTTTACATTAGGGTTCACTGTGTTGTGCAGTGCCATGAATTTTGGTAAGTTCATAATGTCATGTATCCACCATTATAGTGTCAAAGAGAATAGTTTCACTACCCTAAAAATCCCATGCTTCACTTATCTCTCCTTCTAGTCCTTCTGCCAAGCCCCTGGCAACCACTAACCTTTTTACAATCTCCTTAATCTTTTCTTTTCCATATCATATAGTTAGACTCATACAGTATTAACCCTTTCAGCATGACATCTTTCACTTAGAAATATACATTTAAGATTATATCACATCTTTTCTTGGAGTGATAATTCATTTCTTTTTATTGCTGAATAATATTCCACTGTATTGCTATAACCAAATTTGTTTATGCATTCGCCTTTTAAAGGAAATCTTGGTTGCTTCCAAGTTTTGGCAGTCACAAGTAAAGCTGCTACAAACATCCACATGCAAGTTTTTGTGTGGTCATACATCTTTAACTTCATTGGCTAAACACCAGGGAGCATGATTGTTAGATTGTATGGTGAAGCTACATATAACTTTGTAAGAAACTCCCAGATAGTCTTCCAAAGTGGCTATATGATTTTGAATTCCCTTCAACAATGACTGAGAGTTACTGTTGTTCCACATCCTCCCCGGCATTTGGTATTGTCTGTGATCTAGATTTTGGCCATACCAATAGGTATGTAGTGATATCTCACTGTGATTTTAATTTGCACTTCTCTATTGACCTACGATGTTGGGCATCATTTCATATGCTTATTTGCCATGTGTATGTCTTTTTTGGTGAGATGTCTGTTCAGAGATTCTGCCCATTTTTTTTTTTGGTCAGGCAAAAATTTAACTTTTTATGAGATTTCAGCTTTTGAAATATACAACTATTACAGCACAAACACAGTATTTACATTTCAAGTTCTTTGTACAAAAGATGTATGCCATTTTGAAAGAGTACTGTTGAGATCATGATAAAAATACCTGTCAGAGCTCAGAAGAAACTCATGGAATCTGGTCTCCACAAAACCATTGTGTTATGACATAAAATATGGCTAGACGCCAAGGTTTAACCATACAGAAAAATACCAATTCTCAGCTGGGCACAGTGGCTCACACCTGCAATCCCAGCACTTTGGGAGGCAGAGGCAGGTGGATCACCTGGGCTCAGGAGTTCGAGACCAGCCTGACCAATATGGTGAAACCCTGTCTCTACTAAAAATACAAAATTAGCCTGGCGTTTTAAAAAAAATTGAGTTGTTTGCTTTTCCTATTGTTGAGTTTTAATAGTTCTTTTTATGTTTTGAATTAAGTCCTTTATCAGATATGTGTTTGGCAAATATCTTTTCCCAGCCTGCTGTCTGTCTTTTAAATCTTTTAACACTGCCTTTCACAGAGTAAAAAAATCCAATTTAAATAAAGTTCAACCTACTCATTTTTTTTCCATAGATGACATTTTTGGTTGTTGTATCTTAAAACTCATTATCAAACCACAGATCATCTAGGTTTTTTCCTATGTTATCTTCCACAAGTTTTAAAGTTTTGTGTTTTACGTTTAGGTCTATGATCTAGTTTGAATTCCTTTTTGTGAAAGGTGTAAGATTTGTGTTTAGATTCTTTTTATTTTGCATGTGGATGTCCAATTGTCCTAGCACCGTTTGTTGAAAAGTCTGTCCTTTGTCCATTGAATTGTCTTTGCTACGGTCAAAGATCAGTTGACTATATTTGTATGGGTCTATTCCTAGGCTGTCTATTTTGTTCATGATCCACTTGTCTATTCTTTTACCATTCTGTGCTGTCTTGATTACTGTAGCTTTATAGCAAGTCTTATAGTCAGTCCTATGATTTTGTTCTTTTCTTTCAATATTGTGTTAACTTCTCTGGTTCTTTTGCTTTTCCCATAAGCCTTAGAATTGGTTTATTGATATCTACAAAATGATTTTATAGGATTTTGATTGGGATTGTGTTGAATCTAGCAATCAAGTTGGGAAGATCTGAAATCTTAGCAATTTTAAGTCTTCTTCTCCATGAATATGCAATGTGTCTACAATTATATAGACTTTTTAAAAATTTCTTCATCAAGTTTTATAGTTACTCTCATGTATATCTTGTACATAATTTTTAAAAAGATTTATGCCTAAGCAGTTTTTGGTGCTAATGTAATTATGTTTTTAATGACACATTATTATTATTCATTGCTGGTATATAGGAGAGTAATTAACATAGATTCTTCATTTTTTATAACAATATGCTAATATTATTACTTATACATCTGGTTTCCATGGCAATGTTGTTCTCCTATAATCAAAGCATGAAAATTTGTTATTCAAGGACTTAATGAGGACTAAAGCCTAATTTGACTACTTAGTAGCTTCTTAAAAACTCTAGCTTAGGTAAATTGAAAAGGAGTAAAATCATTTCTAGATTCTCTGCTCTGAGAATGAAAACTTTCAATACTCTAAACTCAAAAAAGAAAAAGATCTCTTGTTTTTTGGCTCTAATCTATTCTAATCAATCACTGACAACTTGCTTTTATAACCATGCTTCTCAAAACCACTCAACTGGTGACAGTGTCACATTTCTGAAGGTCAGTCAATCAGCAATAGTGAGTGACTTTTAGAGACACGTGTGCAGCTAAAGAGATACTTCTACTTTTAGAGACACTTCCATGGATAAAGATCAACCAACTCCAAATCACTCCTTCTTCTGAAAGCTCATGAATTCCTGAACCCCAGGTTTCCCGAAACCCTGTAAAAAATCAGCAATCTGTATTGATTGGTGATGCCATGCTCTCTTTGTCCACTGAGGCTGCTATGACAAACCAAAGCAAACCTGATGGCTTTTAAACAATAGATATTTATTCCTCATAGTTCTGGAGGCTGAAAGTCTAAGATCAAGGTACCTGCAGCCTTGGCATCTGGCAAGGGCTACTCTCTGGTTCATAGGTGGCACCCTCTCACCATGTCCTCACCTGGTAAAAGGGTCGAACAAGCTTCCTTGGGCCTCTTTTATGAGGGCACAATCTCATTTGCAAGCACTCCACTCTCATGACCTAGTCATCCCCCCAAAGGTCCCACTTCCTAGTATCACATTGGAGATTCTGTTTCAAAATGGATTTGGTGGAGGTGGAGGGATAAACATTCAGACTGTAGCACATGCCTAGTCATGTGATTTCAACAATGCCTTCAACAAGCATCCATTGAGCTCTTTGTTTCAAACATCAAGAGGTGGCCTTTTCCTTTGAGAGGTTTTATTCCTGCTATCTATTAGGCCCCCAGATATAGCATTGGTAAAATGCTATGTTTTAGAGCCAGGTAGAAACTCTCAACAGATGAGAACTCATGAACACAAAAAAGGGAGCAGCAGACACGGGTTTACTTGAAGGTGGAGGGTGGGAGGCGGGAGAGGAGCAGAAAAAATAACTACGGGGTTCTAGGCTTAGTACCTGGTGATAAAAAAAAATTTGCACAACAAACTCCCGTAACATGAGTTGACCTGTATAACAAACCTCCACATGCACCCCTAACCTAAAATAAAAGTTAAAAAAAAAAAAAGACACTCCACAGAACTATGCTTTTATTATTCTCTTGAAATTTTTTTGTGACTATTCTTGTAGATATGTATAGAACCTAATCACATAAATTTGGTTTCTGTATCTATTGTAAAACAGATACTTAATCCATTGTTCAATAATGAGTTAATGTTTTTCATCTAATGAAACTTTTATAAATTCCCCTTAGAGTTTAGTGCTAAGTAAAATTGTCCCTCCTGAGCAAATAATTTTCTTTTTCCTATAGATGTTATGAATCTGAATGCTACACTTTATATTCTGTTTTAATACTTATTTTTAACTTTAAGATTATGTTCTTAACCACAAATGCTACATGGCTTTCATTTATTTTCTAGTTTTTTTGTCATTATATCCTTATAAAGGTTTCATTGCATATGACTTTTGCATAACCTGCCTTAAAAATCCATTTTGGGGGACTAAGTATGGAAAAAATTTGTAATACACTTTTTCCTGAGAAACATTATAATAATACTATAATATTTGCACACTTATTACTGTTGCTAAGAACTTTCATCTTTAATACTTCTTTGTTTCCCTAATCTCTAGAATTTGGAAGCTATATTTTTGGCATTTATATTTTAATGAGGTCAGTCAGCTGAAGTTATATTTTTCACACATAATTTCAAACATTGATATTCCTTGAGGCAAAACAATGTGTAATAGTTATTAATTTTCAGCATAAATGAAAGGTCAAGGTCACCACAATAGTTAATTGGCCAACTACACAATCATTTTTGGAAATAATTTAACTTTACTAGCAATATTGTGCTATAATGAAAGGCAACATCCTAATATTGGTGCTGACAATGAGAATCAAAATATTTATAAATATTTACTTCACTTCTCTTTTCAGCAAAGCAGCATGTTTGTAAGTCAAAGCAATTGGCATTCTATACAGATTAGTTTTAACACTGTATATAATAAAGAACACATCACAAATACCAGACAGACTTTGAGTGTGATATAAAATTAGTTTTCTTCCCTTCTACTGCAAGCTGTCCCATTATTCACACATCCAGTAAGTTACATCAGGGAACTGGAAACTAATTTATGTGTACAGTTGTTTCTGTTCTTATGGAAGATTTTTTGCTTTCCTATAACCAGTGCTGATCCTATTAAGAGATAAAATAAGTCATGGTACCCATGGTGTTGTTCAAGGAGGTGATAAGAAGGGCAAATTCCACTGAGGGTGGGGAGGACACTGGGGGGATTGAGAAACTCTGAATTCAGGGACAGCATGCAGAAACAGCAGTGTTAGGAAGCAGGAACTAATTGAAAGTATACAGGCTATAATCTTTTTTTTAGATCACCTGTCACTTCTTTTCCTTTGTTTTAAACTTTTATTTTAAATTCAAGGGTACAGGTGCAGGTTTGTAAATGTGTATCCTGAGGGATTGTTGTACAGATTATTTCATCACCCAGGTATTAAGCCTAGTACCCATTAGTTATTTTTCCTGATCCTTTCCCTCCTCCCACCCTCAACCCCCCAGTGTGTTTTGTTCCCCTTTATGTGTCCATGTGTTCTCATCATTTAGCTCCCACTTATAAATGGGACAGTGCAGTATTTGGTTTTCTGTTCTTGCATTAGTTTGCTAAGGATAATGACCTCCAGCTTCATCCATGTCTCTGCAAAGAATATGATCTCATTCTTTTTTATGGATGTATAGTATTCTATGGTGTATACCCATTTTTCCTTATGTAGTCTATCTTTAATGGGCATTTAGGTTGATTCCACGTCCTTGCTATTGTGAATTGTGCTGCAATTAACATATGCATGCATGTATCTTCATAAGAGAATGATTTATATTCCTTAGGGTATGTACCTAGTAATGGGATTGCTGGGTTGACACAGGCTGTAATCTCGAAACCATATTCTATTCATGACTTGGTTCCTGGTTAGTAGTGGCTTTACGTTATTTCTAGTTTCAACAACCTATGATCATGGGAAGGAAGGAGAAAGGTAGTTCCCTTTTTTTTGCTTAGTTCCTAATTCTATTCCTGAATGAATTTGTCTTTAAGGAATATATGGTTAAGATGCTTTAAAATGCGAACATGGTGATAAATAACATAGTGGAGGTGAAGTCATCTATTTTTTAAGGAAAGAGAGGAAAATTATTATAAAATAAGGTAATTTTGGCTTTCACTGAGAGTGCTACCTGTTCCTGAAACCACTGGACTGGAAGTTAGGGGACATCTATTTTTTTCTTGTCTCTGATTTTCCTAGTGGCTGAAGATATTCCTGACATTCTTCTCATTGCATATTCAGAAGTTTTCCTAGGCTAGGGCCAAAAGAAGCCAATACCTCTGGGTCTGCTTCTGAGACTTTCCATAAGCATCAGGAGAACTACCACTGGGGTTGAAGGAATTGGCTTTATCCTAGGGCAACTAAAATATTTCCCATTTTTATTTTAGTTTAGTATTTTTTTGGTCCAAACAGTTTGTTAGGCTTCCTTATCTAAAATCAAGGCAAAGCAGGTAAAGTTGTCCTTTTATCTCTCCAAGGCTGTTTTTGGCTCTTTATTTTCCTATTTAAAATAACCTCTCAGTTCTATTGTAGCCACTTATATTACACAGCAGCTACTTACAGTGATGTCCCTACTTACACTCTCCATATTGAAATTTACATTTATTAGGGATTTGTAACTACTTATGTGCCTCAAATTATCACATTATCAGCAGCAGCACTGCCAGCAGCATAACAACGGTCATTTATTTAATAATAACCACGTGTTAGACTCAAGGCTAAAGAATTTCATTTTATATCATCCGATAGTGACATGTCCTATGATAGGTAATATTATCGTCATTTCACAGTTGGGAAAACTGTAGCTGAAAGTCTCAGTATTTTGCACTATGTCACACAGATAACAAGTGACAAGAGTTCAACCTCATGACACTACACTTTGCAAATAAGTGCACTGAGGTGCAGAGAGACCAGACTCTGTTCTGGACACAGTAAGTGACAAATTTGAAATCAGGTCTGTCTGACTAAAGAACATGTTCTTTCTATTACATCATATTTTTCATGCATTTTTTTCCTTATACCTTCTGAGGTTTAGGAAAAGGAAATAAAATTTGTGAATTAAAGTGTTTTGAATTATTATGGAAGATTCCCATTATGGGAATAGGCATAATTCTATCTCCAAGTCCCCATTTTTAGAAAAGACATCTCAGATATGTGCTGTTGGCTTGGCAGTGGTCTCAAGCATGTGTGGCCTAGTGATTTCTTTGCTGAACCGACCACTTAAGTCTCAGTGTTGCAAACGCGGGCATATGAGTTAATGCAAAGGTACTCTTACTTTGGACAGGGGCAGCTAACCACAGCTTCTTCCAGAAATCAATATTATTGACAGATTGAGAAATTGTGAAATGAGTTTCATTGGAAAGTGTTGCAAGGGCTTTATTTGACTAACTCCTAAACTCACATTTGGCTGAGGCCTGGTGGCTTAGGGAAGGAAGACAAAGAGAAAAGGCAGACAACAGAAAGGCAGCTTCTCTTTCATTGTTTTCAGCTGGAAACTGCTTAGTGCCCACCCCTGTAAAGACTGTGCCTGGCGCAACTGCCTGAAGTATTAATGCAATCTGTTCTGCAGTGTGGTCTTGCAGGTTTGCACTCTCTTCCCTCAATGACTTTCCTGTCAAAGCTGCTTTGTTTTCAACTTAACATAAAGGAACGCCAACCTAATACTTTGCCAAGCTCTCATTGATCCTTGGTTTGGAATAAATGTGAACACTGCCTCATTAATCCTCTCTCTGGTCCTTGGAAAGAAGTGGCAAGCAATGTCCCATCCATTTTGCAGTGGAAGAAAGAAAGGCAAAGTAAATTGCTCACTTTACATCTGTTCCTCAGCCTTCTGGACATTTCCATCTGGATATCCTGCTGGCTTGTCAAACCCAACTTACTCCAAGTTGAACACACTGTCTTCCTTCTTACAAAATATATTCCTTTCTGAGGATTGTGTCTTGGTTAATGACACTGCCACCACACAACTCTCCTGGTAGAAGCCTCTGAGTCATCTTTGATTTCTCTCACCTTCCATATTCAGTCAGTCAGGAAGTTTGTTTCCTTTTCCTGTGAAACAGTACTCAAAGCCATCCTTTCTCTCCAGCTCCCTACACCATCTCTCTCGGTTCATTGTCTCATCAGCCCTCATTCAGATTAGTGGAAAAAGATTCTGACTCATATCTCCAATTCTGGTTCTGTAATTTGTCCTGTATATTGTCTCCAAATTAATCTCCTAAAACTGCGGTGCATTATTTCCTTCCCCACTCAAAAAGCATTGATGTCCGCACAAGGCCAACAAAATAGAGCCCTGACTCTTCTCAAAACAATGAGACCTTTTACAACTGGGCAGAGCGCCCCTCTAAGAACTCTCCCCTGTATTCCACACACTAGCCACAAGGGCCAACTTGTTTTTCCCCAAGTGTTTGTCCTGTGTTGATGCTGGGCATGGTTTAGTACAGCTTATTTGTTACACAAATAGTCATTCTTTAAGGCCCAGTTCTTTATGCCACACCTTATTTGTTACCTTTCAGCCCATTTGTCTGTCTACTTTCTTTATTAATCTTTCCTTTCCGGCTTTTATAACAATTTGTTATTATCACAACCTGTTTTGTAGTTAGTTATCAATATTTACCCAAATAATTTATAAGTTCCTTAAGGAAAAATGCTGTATTTGATTTATCTATGAATTGTTAGCCTGGTGTTGGGTACTTCTTAGGTGCTAAATGACATTAAGAAATTTATGGATAATAAAGAACTTTTTTTAAGGAATAAGTTTTATTACATTTAATTCCCACACTAACTATAAGACAAGTGATTATTACTGATCCTTAACTTATAGGTGAAAAACACTGAGGCCTAAGGAATTTAAAAAATTTTCTATAACCTAACATCAGAGCCCAGACATAAACCCAGAAACCCAGTTAGCTAGCTCTCTAATTGTAAACCTTGATTCTAGTTCACTGTGCTGTATATAAACAGAAGTATGTTTGGAAATTTGACCTCATACAATGCCTGATTTTGATAAAACAAGCTTTTCTGGTGACTAGAACATGCTAAATATTGTTGGTATTGAGGGATTATCAATGTTCAAAGGACAAGCTACCATTCCTATTATTTCCTGCACTGGATAGTGAGAACATAAACTTCTCAGGAGCAAGAATTTTGTCATGTTCACTTAGGGAGCAAATATAGCATCTGTAAGGCCTTGAATAAAAGTGATGTTTAGGAGTTATTAATTGCATAATGGAATCTAGTCAAAGAAATTTTGGTATCTTTGACCGTTTTCTCTTCTAAGCCCCAACTTTCACAGTGTGTTGCCAAGTTTTTATAGAAAAAAAAATGCATACAGCATGGTTGGTTTCTCAGATTAGTCCCCCCTATGACTGGATAAGAAACATGGAAAGGCTTTTCCTTCTCCAGATTTTCTTCTCCACTGGCTGACAATTCTCCTGTTAAAGTCATTAATTTCTAGCCACAAACATGGACATCTCTCCCATGAGGTCCTGGAGCAGACCTATTTGCATTGCCCGCATTTGCTTCTTTGCTGTCTTATCAGTCTAAGTATCATTTGTTTTATCTACAGCTAGTCCAGGCTATTAACCTTAATTATTTGCACTGGATTGGCCAAGATTGCTTAGTGAAAAGACTGATTGCACCCTTATTGTTTTTCAAATGCTTTGCCTTCTGAATGCACGTAGTTAGAAGGACAGAGGACAGGTTGGCAAGTTAGAACCCAACTTTGGTAGGGATGTTCAATCTCCTCTCACCTCAGTGGATCCTACTAGGGTCTACATTTCCATTATGTTTATTCCTGACATACCTCCAACATCCAGTAATGACCCTTACATTGTCTAGTATTCTCCATCCCTCACTCAACTGTTATGTTCCATGTTACTCACTTCCCATGCCATCTACATGGAAACTGCCTCTATTAAGAATATCCAGCTTTGATCCCATATACATGATGCCTTCTATGATTCTACCCTCTAAATTCTTATTGAAACTTGTAGTGATAATAATTGATACTTAAGCAGCAGGCAGTTTAAGTTCTTTAAAGAATGTAGTAGATTAATTGCAAAAACAGTTTCAATTCTTCAATCCCCCCTACCCTCTCTGGGTATCCATATCTATTTATCCACCAAGGGGTGAAGTTTATTGTTCTGTCTCTTGAATCTAGACTGAACTTGTATTTTACTTTGGTCAATACAATGTGGTAAAGTTGATAACGTGCCAGTTCTGAGCCTAGGTCTCAAGAGGCCTTGTGTATCTTCACTTTGTCTTGAAACCCATCTATTATGGGATCAAGCTTTGACTACCTACTGAAGAATGAAATCTATGTGGAGGAGAGTCCAGCTGTGCCTCCTAAGATTTTCGCAGGTTAGCCTATACCAGCTGACCCCAAGCATGCAATAGAGTTGCCTGTCTAATCCATAATTTATTGAAGATGCAAAAGTGAGCCCAGCTAAACCAATGGAAACACCTAGATATCCCATAGACTCAAACAGTAAGATGCTTGTTTTTTTAAGCCACTGTATTTTAGGTGGTTTGTTTCTAAGCAATAGCTAACTCACACAGTGTATTATTTAATTTAAGCCTTCTTATAAGATGATGTAAATACCATTAATATTCCTACTACTGGCTGAGGAAATTTAGAGTTGCAAGATTAGGTTACTCATTTAAATTCTCACAGTGAGTAAGTGACAGGGGTAGGATTTGAGCCAAGATAGTCTTAGCTACAGAGTTTACATGTTTATATATTATGTTACACAGTTTTTCTTCAGGAGCATATAATTCACAACTTAATCCATAGGATAAATCATTTAATCTTTAGGGGAATAATTTAGCTCATTCCCTTTGATTTCTCCGTAAGTAGAGGAAGACCCAGAGTTTTCTGTTTGCCCCAAGGTCACAAAGTTAAACCATAGCCTGGTTTTTGGATGGCGTCTTAATACTCTATGATTGACTTACTTATCTTGGTCAAGAGCATTCGTTTTTCTGCTGGATGACTGCAAACTTCTTGAGGTGTAATACTTGCTCTATGTCCATTGTGGTGCCTGGCACAGTGCTGAATACTCGGAAAGTTTAGAACATATTTATTAATTGACTGTTTGCTTGGCTGAATCTGTTTATTTCTGAAGTCATGGTCACTTGGGCATCAGACAGAGTGGACATGGTCAGCAATACCAGCATTGGGGAAGGCTGCCAGCCAGACTTGAGTGCCATTACAAGGACTGTCTGCTCAGGCCTATAGCGAGATGGAAAGTCTCATTCTCTGGAATTGCTGTATTTTTTTCCTAAGAGGCACAACATCTATTATTTACTGAATTATCAGGAATGATTTTGTTGATATGCTTGATGAAGGAAAAATAAAACCCCACATTTGGGTTTGGGAGGATAGAACTTTTACTTCTATGAGGAAAGAACTAAGTTCCAGACATGGCTTTCTCACAGTCTGTGCTATGTGCTAAGATTGTCCTTCAAGCACTGAAACAGATTTAAGCAAAAAACGATTTGAGTAAATACAAGTAGCCTAAAATTCAACCTGGATTCTTAAAATTTGACTGTTTTTGTCTGTACTCTCTGCAAGCCAGGGAATTTGGCTTTGCAATGGAATCAATTAAACTGGTGATATCAAGAGGAGACATATTCTGGGGAAACAAGCCTTACATATGCATTTCTTACCTTTTTCTTCACCTTATCCTTTACGAAATAACATAGCAAAGCAGATTTGAGCTTTTCTTTTTGTTATGCAACACGTCTTCTATGAAATCTTACAGAAAGCGCTCCTAGTCACTCTACAGTATAACCAAATAATTTTAATATGCTTAGGGAAAAAAACCCTAACCTCACTTTTTTCACATTTGCTTCTTTCTTTTGACCTGATTTTGTTTGCTTCTATACTGTATAATATGGATGACTTAATGGCTAAGTTTTTAGAGAGTAGAGAGTGGAATCTAGTCAGATGACAAGATGATAGCAGAGTCTGGTTTAATTTTAGGCCAAAGAAATGCAAATTTTATTTTGTTTTCTTGTATTTAGGAAAATTTTAGTGGTTTAAAATGCCTTTAATGATCTGAAAATAGGAAAAATTCCTTTTAAATGAGATAGTGTTAAACCTCTAAATTTTAAATTGTTAATATTTCAGAATAGCTTAGAAGAAAGTACTGCAGTAAACAAAAAGATTGGAGTGGATAATCTAATTCCTTTTATTATCATTCTCTACAGACTGCACTTTCTTAACAGCAATGTGTTTACTTTATTAAAATGGGCTAACTCTTTCCCTGCCTTTTATTTCTGTCCTGCCAACTAGAATCACACCAAGGCTGTGATTAGAGATCTCATACTGGCTGACATAAATAAGTGAAACTGAACCTCATTAAAATTCTCTTTCTCATTAAAGAACAAAGTGGTTCAAATGTGGTTCTACTGTCATTGTTTTGGGTAAACAAATATAAAAGTGCTGATGAGTCAGGGACATAGTTAACATTTGAAGTCACACCAAATTCTGCAGCATCCTGGTTGGCTAGAAGAAGGAGTCTGTGTATCTCCGTGTGTGTCTGTGTGTATGAATGTGTGGTGCTGAGAAGTCAGCAGGGGAATGGAAGAAAAAGACTTTCTTCCTGCAATCTTTTTTTGTTTTTGTTTTCTTAATTCAGTGTTTCTAAAGTGATGATAAGTGGACAGAAGCTCTGGTGCTAGTAATTACTGCAATCCTCTGGTACAGGGTTACCTAAAACTGTTTCACCTTCAGCTGTTGAGAAAAGAAATTGTTATTCTAAAAGATTACACTTAGAAAAAGATGGTAGCAAAGTTGTTAGGTATAAGTAGTCTTTTTTAATCAGTCTTTTAAAATATACTTACAGCTTTTTTTAAGTATATAAAAAAGTAGACTTAGTCAAACCACATATTGGAATTTTATAAAAACTCCCCAGCTGTAAAATGCAAAATTTTAGAATCTTGTGATGGAAAAATCGGGCATAAATACGAGAGAGAGAGAGAGAGAGAGAGAGAGAGAGAGAGACACACACACACACGATAGACAGACAGTGTAAGCACAAGCACAAGATGTTAACCAGAGTCTTTGTAACCTGATTTGAGAAGGGACATCTCATGACCTTTGTTGTGGCCTGTTCATTAAAAATGAGTCACTAGATCCAGCCCATACTCAAAAGGAGCAAATTTCATAAGAGGGCCACTGTAGAGGCTTTTTACCACATTGTATAATTTGTAAAATTGGAATTCAGGAGCTACCGGGCATTTGTCTAAAAATTGTCTTCTTTTACACATCTGTCTTAATAAAATATTGACATTTTGCTGTTCTTCCTTTTTATTATTCTTACTATGTTTATCCTTTCATTAACTTGTTTTGTTTTCTTAGGTATTTAAGTCTTGATTCATCAGTATAGAAGTGGTAACCATTACACAGGAATTATGCTTCTGTTGTTTTAAAAACTGAGTTACTTATAGCTTGTAATAATAAATTACTCAGATTATAATAAAGATGTAAATTAATCACTTAATTTTATAAAGCAAATATAATTTCACTACCAAGTCTTAATAAAGATAAGAAAATAAAACTATAAACATTTCACATACACATACAGAAAAAAATTCTGAATGGTAAATCAAATTCAGTAGTGTTAAAAGAGCAATGCATAAATTACTACAGAAATATATATATATTTTAACAATAGGAAATCTATCAATATAATTTATTACATTGGTAATTTTAAAAAGGAAACCTTTATGTTTACACAAATATTTGAAGAAAGATTTCATAAACTTCAAAAAGATTTTTGATCTAAAGTTAAGTGAAGCAAGAATAACGGAAAATAAATAAAATGCAAGTTTTTGCCACATACTAAGAATAAATAGTATACAAAATAATGAAATATTAAAGCAATTTTCACTAAAATAAAAAATAAGACATCTAACGGCAGCATTATTTAACCTTTTGAAATCATAAGTTCCCACAATAACATGCATTATAATGCTGAAGAAAGAAACTAATGATACCTTAGAAATATTTGACATTTTACTAAATTAGTGTAATTAATAGGCTAAGGAAGGTGGCTAAACATAGAATAAATACATGATAATCTATTGCTTTTCTTTCAATTTGCAGAAAACTCACATTTGTCATGGAGGAAAAACATATGAGAGATAAATACAAAATATAAAGGCAAAGTTTCTATGTAAAATACGTAATAAAATATTCAGGAATGTAAAACATGATATAACCAAATGAAGTAATATAATATATATTAAAATAGGGAGCTATAATGTAAAAATGTTAGTGCTTCCAAAGTTACATCAATCTTAGTGAAATTCCAGTCAGACTCAAAATAGAGTTTAATTTTGGAACTGGGTAAATTTGTTTAAAAATTTTAAATTGAATAATATCTAAGAATAACCAAGAATATTTTATCAACAGAATGACCAGTGTGGGTTTGTCCAACCAGATGTTAAAATACACAGTCAAGTTACTGTAATAAAATAATATGCTTTTGGTATTGGATTGGACACATACACTGTTGCAGAAGAACAGAGTTTAAAAATAAAGAATAGTTGAGAACTTAATGTAAGATGATGGTATTCTTTCAATATAGTAGAATGTAACAATTTATTTAATAGGCAATACTAACACATTTGATTTTCCATCCATAAGAAAAGAAATTTGAATGACTTTGCACATTATTTACAAAACATATCTTGCTGACAAGCTAAATATCTATGAAAAAAATCTGAAAATACAGGAGAATTTTTTTTTTATAACTTTGTGGCAGGGAAGATCAAAAAGCCATCAATCAGAGTTGAAAATTTAACAACATAAATACTTTTAAAAATTGTAGGGTGGAAACTACCATAAGAAAGTAAAAATGCCAATTATAGATAAAGAAAAATACTTGCAATTAGATGAAACAGGGTTATTATCACTCATATACAGAGGTTCTACAATTTGATAAGAAAAAGAGAACAAATATAATTGAAAAATGAGCAAAAACTTTTTATAGAATCTTTCAAATATCAAACACTGAGAAAACCAAACTTATTAGAAATTAGCAAATACGAATTAAAACAAAATAGATATAAAGTGTTTTTCTTTCTTTTACCAACAACAGTGACAAAAATGGAAAACTATGTTGTAATTTCCCAAACTGGTGATTGTGTAGAAAAATCGTCTCAATTTTACATTGTATAGAAAAACATGGATCTTTTGTTGCAATGTGGTTTAGGATTGTCTGAAATGTAATAGGTGTCTTTTTGTATACATATTATCTATTTTCTATCTGTTTTTCTCTCTATCATTCCATCTATCTGTCATTATCTTTAGTTACCGTAGGGGCAGCTATTAATATGTAGTGACATCTCTCTGCATTTACCTTGAAGACTGACCATCATATAATGTGCAGTGAGAGCTCCATTAATGCAGAGATCTTGTCTGTATTGTACACAGCTATATTCTCACTGCCTGGAGTATATAATATGCCTAATTAATAATTGTTGAATGAACTTATGAATAATATGAATTTTGTAATTTTGTTTTAAAAAAGCTCTATATATTTGTTTCAATGAGCATAGATAAAGATGGAAAGAATTTGTGTGTGTATGTGTTGTATATACACCCATCAGCACATTAACATTGATTAAAGAGTGGTATTGAAGAGGTTAAAAGGGAGGGAAGACTATTACATTTTTCTTCATACATACATTTTCCCACATTTTCCTATGAGAGCATTTTAGCCTTGCAATTAAAAAAAAACATAATAGAGGAATAATTTCAAAAATGTTTAAAAATAAATTTTAATGAGAGGTTAAAATGCTTAAGGTAGATCATAAAAATCTTGGTAGAAGCATTTCAACTATGTAAGATAAAATATAACTCGTTAAAAGAGAAATAACTAAAATACTGGCAATGGTTACTAAGAGGGTGCTTATGGATTTTATTTATTATAGTTTTCTGTATATTTAAATTTTCCTGCTGTCTTGTTTTTAAGTAAGATTGTTATAGGCATAGTTCCACCTCCTTCTTTGTCTAAGAAAACCACTTACTGTTAAGTGGGAGTGTATTCTTCCCATGTACATTAATATATTTTAAACCACATACATTCAAATGTATCATTACTTTGTGTGTGTCAAAGATATCATTTTACATACATCTTTCTGTGACTTGCTTTTAAAAATAATGAAATAATATATTCTTTAAAATAGTATTCCATTGTATTACACATTTTTATTTCCTGTTAATACTCTTAGAATTACAATGATTTATTCATAATAATTGCTACCATTTGCTTAGGGATTACTAATGTGTCTATCACTGTGCTAAATGCTATTTAATCGTCAATGTACTTTTATATGAATCAGAAAATAAAATCAGAATTTTTTCTAATACCACGTTTTGACAAAGAGTTGAGATTCAATAAATATTTTGTACTGAAGACCCAAGAATACTCAATGGAGGAAACGGTGAAAAAATAGGTTTGTCTCCTGATTACAAATATCTTCTAATTATTAGCTTTGCCTTGAGACATTTCAAGCTATCGTAAGACTCTAGACTCCTCAATTGGAATACTTTGCTTTTTAATTTTCTTTATTTAAATTCTCTCTGTATTCCTGGCTATGGAATTTACCATGCTATCTTATACATGCTTAAGTTGTCCTTAGAGCTGTTATCTAGTGATCATATACACACATAAACCTTTTCCTCAGTAGATTAAGAAACTCATTCAAGATACAGCAAGTTTGTAGTAACTACTATTAACTGATTTGAACTGAAATGAATTCTAGTTGTTGAACCTTTCTGGGAAGAGCAGTCCTGTGACATGATAATCCTATGAACCTAAATAGGGTGTTATTCTCCTTGTGGACAATAAAAGAGTCAAGACCATAGTTCAATTGACCAAATGTTAGTTAATAACTTTGAGCATGTGGAATTAGGCTTAGTTATAAATGGTGTGCAAGTATTAGGTTGGTGCAAAGGTAATTGCTGTTTATGTCATTTAATGGCAAATGGTTGATCATTAGTTGCTGATCTAAATTCCAGTCTCTAAACATTCATAAAAGTCATCTTGTTCTTATAGCCCTTGGAAATAGCCCTAACAATCCTTTTGTCCTACAACAAAATGAGCTATCCTAAAATGGAACAGGCTATCTTAGGATGTAATGCATTTCCTTCCATTAAGGATATGTAGGTAGAAGCTAAGAATTAGGTATTAATACTTCATACTAATACCAAGTATTGGTATTTTGCCATTTAATGGCCAAAACTGCAATTACTTTTGCACCAATGTAATAGGTTTAGAAGATGAAATGTATGATCATACAAATATTAAATGAACTTTTAAAAAATTGTTCAGTATTATGAACACACCCCCTATATTGTCTAGCTTCCACCTAAATACCTTCATTAGTCCCAGGGTAGCAAGGGTCGTTCCAGTGTAGAGGCAGTGGCAGAGAGGCGTTTAGTTGTTCCTTGGGGCTCTACCTCCAAGAAACATGGAGCTGCTGTTACTGAGGGTGTTAAGCTGTTCCTCTCAGACTCTCCCAAGCCTGCAGACAGCGAGGGCAAGGGCTGCAAGACAGCGAAGGTGGCAACCGGCCCCTCTCACTGGGGGCTCTGTCCCAGGGAGTTGCAGAGCTGCTATTGGCTTTATAGCCAGGCAGTGGTTGGCTGGAGGCCCAGGCCTGGAGGACCCAACCAGTGGAGAGATATGGGAACAGTCCACCACGTTACGGTTTGGCCACTTCTCTGTAGTGCTGCTTGGGTATGTGGGGTCTGCTTCTGCTTCAGTCCCTAGTCACGCCAAGGCTGTGAAACAGCAAAGATGGCGGCCTACCTTACCACCCCAAACACACCTGTAGAAGGTGACTGGAGACCCCAGTTGGAAAGTCCCAACTATTGAGGAGGAATGGGATCAAGCACCTACTTAACACAGCAGTCTGGGACGGGTGCAGTGGCTCACGCCTGTGGCCCCAGCAGTTTGGGAGGCAGAGGCGGGTGGATCACGAGGTCTGGAGTTCAAGACCAGCCTGGCCAAGATGGTGAAACTCCGTCTTTACTAAAAATACAAAAATTAGCCAGGTTTAGTGGCAGGTACCTGTAATCCCAGCTCCTCAGGAGGCTTAGGCAGAGAATTGCTTAAACCTGGGAGGTGGTGGTTGCAGTGAGCCCAGATAGCATCACTGCGCTCCAGCCTGGGCAATAGAGTGAGAGCCTGTCTCAAAAACAAAAACAACCAAAAAACCCCACACAAAAACAGCAGTCTGATTTTTGTAGGGCAGCTGTGCTATGTTGGGGGTTCACTCCAACCCTCAGTCACCTCAGAGTCCCAAAGCCTAAAGGCAAGAACAGCTAAGTCAGCCAAGCAGCAAAGATGGCTACCTACCCCTCCCCCTGGGAGTTCCATCTCAGATTGGTGTAAGTCCCCTAGCCTTACCTGGCTGGAGTTGTAACCGGTGGGTCTTAACCTGCCAGGCACTGTGAAAGCCAGGCCTGCAGCCGGTCGCTGTTCAGCCCCCTGAATTCAGTCCCTTTCCCAGTGGTATGTACAGGGGTCTAACTTCTCACTTTGCCAGAGTTACAGCTGCTTTTGCCTGGAATCCTGGTGCCTGAGTGGCTGTTCTGCTGAGACTCCACATAGCTCTGGGTGTCAGACTGAAGGCCCCGGTGGAGTGGGTTCCCAAAAGGACCTCCTGATCCGAGGGTTGCAAAGATCTTTGGGAGAAGTGTGGTTTCCCGAGGTTTCTCATTGACCCACTGCTTCCCTGGCGGGGGAGTTTCTCCTGGCTCTGTGTAGTTCCTGGGACAGTCGTCTTGCCTTGCTTTTCTCCATTCTCCATGGGTTGGGTTGTTTCCTCGATTAGTTCCAATGCGTGTACCTGGATGCCTCAGTTGACGTTCCTGTATTTACTCACCCCTTTCATTGCTCTCCATGAGAGCGACACACACTAGCTGCTTCTAGTTGTCCATCGTGGCCACCACTGACAAGTAGACTTTGAAGAAAATACTGAAAAGACTGGAGTTATTTTGCTCCAGACAAAGCAAGGTCGAAGTGAGTCAATGACAGCCTTTAGACATTCACAATCCCCTTGTCATGTCTCCCACAAAACACTAAAAAACAGATGTTTTATAATTCATTTGGTAGCAAAAACCTGACCTAAACTAAGGTGGCACTATTTATATTTTCTATCCCAACTAGTCTAAATATTTATGTTTTACTGCCAAACAAACAAACAAACAAAAACTAATGCATTTGATCCTGAAACATTGCTCCAGACCCCTTTGGAGACATTGAGTAATACATGAACCATATTATTTTTCCAGAGTTTGAAAGTTTGAAAAAGTGTGAATATTCAAACTTTGGAAATACTCTGGAAAGTTAATATGGTATAGGTAAAATTTACACTTTTTCAAACTTTCAAACTCTGGAAAGGAAAACCAGAATTTGAAAGTTCGAAAAAGTGTAACTTTTGAAACCCATTTGTCTTCACGGATTGTAAACTGTAGCTGATTATGTTTAGCTTTTGTGAGAACAATCCTTTTTGCTAATGTGCCTTCTATTTCCATAAGTTTGAGATATATTGCTATTGCAAAATAATTTTTAAAAGCAAATATCAGTCAGAGAATCCTCTGGAAATAATTGGAGATAACTACCTGGATGGAGAAAGGACCTTTTACTTCTGCGAATAAATTGAGAACTAGGTGCAACAGGCAGAGTATAAGAAATAGAAGCTCAGTGGGATATTTCCAGAGCAGAAGTTCTAAGTCAGTGTTGAGATACGAACTTTTTGGTTCATAACTGATGCAAATTAAACTCACAAATGAATACAAGATTATATGCATATATTTTCATAGTGTGCAAAGATTCCTTAAACTCATGATAAATAATTTCTGCTCTAGAAACTGATGGAATGGGTATAGGCTCAATCAAGTTAATAGGTTCCTATAGGAAGATACAGGTCAGTATCTTAGAGGTTTTGATTTTAGGAGAAATGGAATATAAACATCCCCTCTTCCCTCACATAGCTTAGAACAAAAGGAGAAGAAAGCAACAATAGCAGGCCCCCCCCCCCTTGAAAAGCACCACTTTCCCTGCTAACCTCATCACATGGTGGCCTTTCCAGGAGGAAAGACATGAGGCAGAGAATGGGGAAGGGCTAAGTTGAATTTGTTCCTTGAGCTTACCAGCCCATGAAGTCACATCCTCCTCCAAGAGATGAAGAAGGGCAGAGAGAGTTAGATTGTTCCCTCTTGGTCAGTAGTGAACATATTGTTTCTGTCCCTATGAGATATGAGGAATAAAGATGAAGTTTGACTTTAACTAGATATGTGGCCATTTTTGAGTTTCAACCCAGTATTAGCCAACAACAGGCAGACAACCAAACCTTTGTGAATGACAGAGTGAGCTACAGTATCTACACAGTAAGCATACTAAATCTAGGTTGCGTATTTTTCAGGCAGGGTAGAGAAGAAAATGGTACACAGAAAAAGTGTCATTCAGAAAACTGGGACTGGGAAAAAGGTATATTAGACTAAAAAGTTGGGGAGAAAAATACTTGAGAGATTAGTGTCTTTTTCCCATGAGGATTGGTCCTTTCAGGACCATCGGAAGGAATTTCAGGAAAGGCCTCCTGACCTTCGTTTTGCACAAAAATGTGTGAATAAAGAACTCTTCCTCTCCCTCAAAATAACTACTCTCTTTTTATTTAGATTTCACTGTTCTAGGGAACTTTCTCTCACTTGTTAATCTCAATGGAGGGCCAAGTTAGACATTATAGCTTTGTTTTCACTGCCTTTAAAAACATAGTACATTACCCTCCTTCTTTAACCTTATTCCCTACACCGCCCATACACAGAGACCTAAGTTTAACTGCCTGGGGTGTACTCTTTCTTAAATTTCTCTCTGTTTATATAATCATTAATAAACTTGAGTAAAAGGGCTGTGTACCATTACTTTAAAAAAAAAAAAAAACTAGACTCACACGCCTCTTTGCATCTTGCTTATATTATTAAACATAGTAATCCCACTAAGTAACCTAGTATAGACCTAATATTCTTTTTCTGGTTTTTGCCACCTTCCATGGTAGAAATGTGACGATAATTTGCTTATTGCTTTACTGATGAGTATTCACTTTGTTTCCAGTAATTTTGCTCTATAAACAATGATTCTTGTATCCATGTATATTCCTTAAAAAGAACTGGCATTTCTATTTCTATAGATTTACAGGAGTTGGCTTGCTAAGTTCAAAAGATATATCTATTTTTATTAATATTTACCTATGTTTTGTTATATTTAAAAATGATTTATAGGTTAATTTTTTTCTTAATTAGCAGAAATTCCCAAGTGAAATATACTTAATATTAAGTTATATAATTTTAATTACAATTAAATCACTTCGAGAGCTAAATTATTAGAAATATCCATTCAAAAATATTTGTACAGTCTGAGTTATATTGAAAGTTGAAGTTGGGTGCATTTCACCCTTGGTTGAGTTTTTTTTCTCATACTGAGATATACTTTGTATACTATAAATGTGCGAATTGATATATACATATGTTAATGATGACGAATAGTAACTAATATAAATATTAAGGAGACAAATTTTGACATATACAGAAGTGCATATGTCTACATACTATAAAAATATAGTCCATTTTCTTCCTTCAAAAAAAGTTCCTCAGGTAAAGAGGAGTGAGAGACTGCTAGCTGGAATTGTCATTGAATCATGGGGAATTTTATTTTAAGATAAACTTGAGACTGGTTAAGGGCTAATTATAGGTCAAGAATAGAGGGACAGGGCTGGGTGTTTCTCTCCCATATACTGCTCATGCTTGTAATACCAGCACTTTGGGAGGGGGAGGTAGGTGGATCACTTGAGGTCAGGAGTTTGAGACCAGCCTGGCCAACATGGCAAAACCCCTTTTCTACTGAAAATACAACAATTAGTCAGGCATGATGTCACACACTTAGAGTCCCAGCTACTCAGGAGGCTTAGGTGGGAGAATCACTTGAGTCCAGGAGGTGTATGTTGCAGTGAGCTGAGATTGCTCTACTGTACCCCAGCCTGGGTGACAGAGTGAGACTCATTCTCAAAAAAAAAAAAAAAAAAAAAAAAAAAAAAAAAAAAAAAAAAAAAAAAAAAAAAAAAAAAAAAAAAAAAAATAGAGGGATACGTTGCCAAGGTAGACAAGAGGGGAAATTTATTATAACAAATAACTGAGGAGATAGGGTGGTACAGATCCAGAGAGATTAGAAGAACCTCTTCTCTTTTGACAGATGGAGGGCGTAGGTAAGAATATAAGTAGGTCTGTAGCTGGGATGGCTGGAAGTTGAGGGAGTTCTCTCTGATGGCCTTATTTTCTCCTGTGAAGCAGAAGGTAAGATTGTCTACTGAGAGGCATCAGACTGATGGTAGGTTAGGAGGTTAGAGAAGGGTAGCAGTTAATAATGATTGTTGAAGAGAAGAGAGAGATGAACAGCACTGAGTTGCAAATGAGATTGAAGATGAAGATTCTGTGGTGACATGAGCCTTCGGAGTGGTATGATTTTCCCTGGGAACATTCAGCAGCCAGGGTTGGAATTGGAGTAGGCAGTTTGACTCACCCTGAGTTGAGTACAACTGGGTGATTATGGCAGATAAAGATTTGCAGCAAATTCTTTGGTATTCACCCCCATCTAGATGAGAGGACTATTGCTCCTTTCTCTGAATCTGGGTACATTCTATATGTGAGTTTAACGCTAGATATCAGTGGAAGTGATGTTGTGTCAGTTTCTTGTTCAGGCAGTAAATTACTAGCAGTGCCTACTTCCTGTTCTTGAAATACATCTTTTAGGGGAGAGTCAGTTGTCATGTAAGAAGTCTGCCATGCTGTGAGAAAGCCCAAGCTAGCCATGTGGACACCTACCCTGAAAGAGGTGTTCAAGCAGCCTATACTTACCACAAACATCCCTTAGGCCTAAAGAAGGAGGTACAAACAGGACAGAGCTTATCAACAGAGAGTGGAAGAGAAGAGGCCTTACAAGACTTGATGACACTTCCACTGGGGGCAAGCTGAGGAGGACCAGATGATCCCACAGGCAACTCAGAATTTGATCCCGTCAAAAAACTGAGAATTTTATTCCCTCTGGGAGGAAATTTTTGGAAGACAAATAATTACCTATGGATATAGATGCTAAGAAGGCTTAAGTTAACAAAGACATAAGATCTAGCGGTGAAGAATTCTAGCTATTTTAATGTGCCTGTGGTCTTTTCAAACAAGGAATAGCTTCCTTGGGTGCAATAAATCAAATATACCTCATCACTGTAGTAAAAAAAAAAAAAAAAAGGCTCTGAGCAAACTCCCTCTAAGACATGTATTCTACAAAGCACGTAGAAATGAACACTATGACATAGGCACATACCAAGTGTGGAGGAAGCACCAGCAGTGGTAGCCCCAGGCCTTGTTTCCATTGTGCCCAGGCAGCCAAGAGAGCTTCACCTTTGGATTCTGTTGATTAGAACAGATCTTCTTATCTGGAAGACTTGCCATCTGTGCCGCCACCATTGCTTGAGTTGACCAAAGAGTGGCCTTAGTCTGATCAACAACCACATCCAATCTTAATTTCTGCTGCTTAATGTCTTTAAATCCTATTTGTTTAGATTGACCCAGTGCACAAATGCAAAGGCGATAACATCCATGAGAAGTGAGCATTTCTCCCTAGATACATTAACAAGTTGAGTAAATATATCCAGTCAACCAAAAGCAGAATTTGACATTTTTAAATTAATTTGATCTGGAGGGATATGAGGAAAATCATATCAGAAAATTAGGCCAGAATATGGACTTTAGAAAATATATTTTGCTCTACTTGGCAGGCTATGTGGATCAAGCAGTCTGTTTGCCAAATCTTTCTTCATATTTTTGAAGTAAATTATTGTGTGATATCTTAAAACTGTATTTAACAGCACTATGCTTAAGGCAGTGTGGAATACAGGAACACAAGGAGGAAATGACACTGTTCCTGCCTTCAAATAATTGTGTAGCTGTATTTTAGACCCCACTCTGTGAATCTATGCTATTTCATTTGTATAATACTAGTCTGTTTTAAAAATTTTACCCTGAGTTCTATAAGTTATAAATGTTAAAGTTTCTATTTACAACCAGGTGTTATTACATATGTGAGATACAGAGATAGAGAAATAGGTAGATAGAGAAATAAATAGGTACTATGTATTCTCTGGTCTTATAGAAGATTCTGCTGACTGCAAGAGAGCTTCGTGATCTATTCATTTTAAAATAAAGTGCATGTTGGATATAGTTAATTTACCAAATATAGTTAAAAAATGTTATAAGTCCCAAGTTAGATTTTTAAAAGCAAAATGTCAGCTACTTAACTTGTGAAAGCCCTTATTGCCTTATAAATTGGAACAAAAACACCTTCCACATAGGGTTTGTAGTGAGAATTAAATGCTACAATATAAGTAGAATGCCTGGAACCCAGAAAACACATAGTAAATTATATCTTTGATCTGAATGAGAGTGTTTTTCATTGTGAAATATATCTTAAACTTACTGAATATTTCTTGGGATATCAGATTGGAAAAAAGATACAGTATCTTCACTTAGGTATATTCATAATTTTCACCATGTTCTTCAACTCCTACCTTTCTCTACACAGGAGGCACCATCTGAATTGAAGTTTCCATACAATCTTTTGATCATAGAGGTTTCTCTCCAGGCTGCACCTGCAGTGCAACTACTCAGTGCTGATGCTTTTCCAGCCTTCATCACAGCTCAGAAAATGGCTTTTTGAAATCGGATATTTTATATAATATGTGTTTTTTAGAATAAGTGCTTTAAGAGGATAATAGAAAAATGTTTCTCTCCTGTATACGGCACATATACCAAGAACAGATTCATACACTTTGTTAGTGTATATGTGCAACGGTGAAGTTAAGTCTTTGGCACCACAAACAGGATAGCAGTCACTACTCACTCACACTGAGTGCCGGTGACATTGTGTTATGTCTAGCAGCACCCTTTGAAAATCAATCCTATGGCTCTGTCTACTTTTTTTCTGCACACAGCATTCATTAATTTTATACTGTTTGACTATCTTTTTGTCAAAAGGGTGACTGAAATTTGCATTTTCTATAAAGAGTGCAACTTTGAATGATGCTTATGTATTTTTAGTCTCTATGTTTGCCACAAAATTATTGAATCGGATACTGGAAAACATTCTGGGAAAAGATCAATTTGCCTGCTAGTGAGGGCAGTGTGTTTTGTCTTAAAATGATGTGTAAACATCGTGCCTTCATCATGCTGCTTGATAATGTTCCACACAGACAGTTCCAAATTGAAAAAGAACAAAATGGATTGCTTGACCAAACAAAATCAGATTTTCTCATATTCATCATTTCACTTCTAGCTGTATTTTCCTTTTGGGCTTTTAGGGCTACCTGTAGGGAATTACTAAAACTACAGTGTCACTAATCGCAATATATTTAAATTCACTCTATTCCCCCCCACTCTGAACTGCGGTAGTAATGCTGCTATTTCAATGAATCCCCTTTGAGACATTGACCCAGTTTTGTGAATTTGGGATATAATATAACATCATGGTGACAACGAAGCATGCAAATTAAAACACAAAATAGTTAATATAGAACTGACACGATAAAAGGTTTGGTTAAGCTGAACCAGACCTCTAAAGATATTGAAATATCTAAAAATAGTTCACAAATATATTATAAATAACTTCATGCTTTTTCTATAAAAAATAAAATTTAATTTTACATTTACATTTAAAAACCAAAAGCAATTCTTTGCTATGATTTTTCCTCCAAGACTGCCAACTTGACTGCTGATCCTTTGATAGGTCACCACATGGTCTAGGACCCCAACTGGAGGAAACTCTGGGGGTGCTGCAGAGTAATCCAGGACCACAAAAGACCAACCAACAGGGATCCTGTCCATGTCCTACTTTAGGAAACTGAATGTCGGGTGCTGCCTTATACATGCTCTTAGTTTCACCAACTTCAGTGAGATCCAGGCCAAATCAGTGCCAGTGTCCTGATAGCATTCTTGACTGATACGGTTTGGCTCTGTGTCTCCACGCAAATCTCATGTCAAATTGTAATTCCCATGTGTCAGAAAAGGGACCTGGTGGGGAGTAATTGGATCACGTGGTGGATTTCTTTCTTGCTGTTCTCGTGATAGTGACTTCTCACAAGGTCTGATAATTTAAAAGTATGGCACTACCTCCATTACTCTCTCTCTTTTGCCACCAGGTAAGACATGCTTACTTTCTCCTTGCTTTCTGCCATGATTGTAAAATTCCTGAAGTCTCCTATCCATGCATCCTGTTAAGCCTGCAAAACTGAGTCAATGAAAGCTTTTTCAGTGACGGGTAGTTTTGAGTCTTGGGTAGTTCTTCATAGCAATGTGAAAACAATACATAAAATTGGTACCAGTAGAATGAAACACTACTATAAAGATACCTGAAAATGTGGAAACAAATTTGGAACTGGGTAACAGGCAGAGGTTGGAACAGCTTGGAGGGCTCAGAAGAAGACAGGAAGGTATGGGAAAGTTTGGAACTTCCTAGAGACTTGTTTTTGTCCCAAAGAATTTCCTAGAGAATGCTTCTTAACAAAATGCTGATAGTGATATGGACAATGAAGTGCAGGCTGAGGTGATCTCAAATGGAGATGAGTAACTTATTGGAAACTGGAGCAAAGGTCACTCTTGCTATGCTTTAGCAAAGAGATGGGTGGCATTTTGCCCCTGCCCTAAAGATCTCTGGAAGTCTGAACTTGAGAAAGATGTTGTTTCAGAAATGTTTACAACAGCCCCTCCCATCATAGATCTGGAGGCCTAAGAGGAAAAAGCAATTTAATGGGGCAGGTCCAGGGTCCCATTGCTCTATGCAGCCTCAGGACATGGCACCCTGAGTTTCAGCCACTCCAGCTTCAGTGTGACTGTTGCTTCAGAGGGTGCAAGCCCCAAGATTTGGCAACTTCCATGTAGCATTGGACTTGCAGGTGTACAAAAGGCAAGAGTTTGGGAACCTCTACCTAGATTTCAGAGGATGTATGGAAACACTTGGATATCCAGGTGGAAGTCTGCTGCAGGGGTAGAGCCTTCACGGAGAACCTAGATTAGGGCGATGCAGTGGGGAAATGTGGCATTGGAGCCCCATGCAGAGTCCCCACTGGGGCACTGCCTAGTGGAGCTGTGATAGGGCCATCATCGTCCAGACCCCAGAAGAGTAGATCCACTGACAGCTTGCATGATGCACCAGGAAAAGTGGCAGGCACTCAATGCCAGCCAGTGAAAGCAGCTATGGTACTGTACCATGCAGAACCATGGGGACAGAGCTGCCTAAGGCCTTGGGAGCCTACATCTTGCATCAGTATGCCCTGGCTGTAAGACATGGGGTCAAAGGAGATGATTTTGGAGCTTTAAGATTTAATGACTGCCTTGCTGGGCTTTGAACTTGCATGACACCTGTAGCCCCATTGTTTTAACCAGTATCTCCCATTGGGAACAGGATCATTTAACCAGTGCCTATACCTCCATTGTAATTGCTTTTGATTTTACAGGCTTACAGGCAGAAGGGGTTTCCCTGATCTTAGATGAGACTTTGGACTTGGACTTTTGAGTTAATGCTGGAATGAGTTAAGACTTTGGGAGGCTGTTGGGAAGGCATGATTGGTTTTGAAATGTGAGAAGGACATGAGATTTGGGAGGGGCCAGGGGTGGAATGATATGGTGTGGCTCTGTGTCCCCACCCAAATCTCATGTTGAATTGTTATCCCCAAATGTCAGGGAAGGGAACTGGTGGGAGGTAACTGGATCATGGGGGTGGATTCTTCCATGCTGTTACCATGATAGTGAGTGAGTTCTCACAAGATCTGATCTATTACAAGTGTGGCACTTTTTTCCTTGCTCTCTCTCCTGCTCCAACATGGTAACACGTGCTTGCTTCCCCTTCACCTTCTGCCATGATTGTAAGTTTCCTCAGGCCTCATAGCCATGCTTCCTATTAAGCCTGAAAAGTTGGGAGTCAATTAAACCTCCATTCTTTGTAAATTATGCAGTCTCAGCTAGTTCTTTATAGCAGTGTGAAAACAGACTAACACATTGATATTATACATATATTAGATAATGTGTGAAAGTGGGAACTTTTTTTCTTTTGGAACTGGAAAAATGCTTAAAATGCTGTTAACAGTTTTAAAATAAAAAAAGTGTTTAAAAATTGCCTACTGTCCAAAATTCCTGATAAACACTGTTGATACTTTTTTAAAAAGGCTTAAATGCCAATGCTTATATGATGTTTATCAAATATAAAGTGAAGTCCAGGGTTCCTAATCTTTCATTTTCAGTCTTTGAGTATGACCATGGTAAAGTTCCTTATGCCTATCTATTTATCTTTCATGTATAAAAGGATATTATACAAACTATAATGTATATTCCTTTTTTAAAATAGTATAACATTGAGGATCTTTTTATCTCACACTTTAAAAATTTTAATAGCCACACAGATTTTTGCTGTTAGAGTCCTTGTTCCTTTTCTTCTTTCTCTTTCCCTTTATTCCTTTCCTCCTTTCTCTTTTTTCACTCTTCTTTTCCTGTTTGTGTTAGTAAGTTTTTGTGATACTATAAAGAGATACCTGAAGCTGGGTAGTTTATAAAGAAAGGAGGTTTAATTGGCTCATGGTTCTGCAGACTTCACAGGAAGTGTGGTGCCAGCATCTGCTTCTGGTGAGGCTTCAGGAAGCTTACAATCATGGCAGAAGGGGAAGAGGAAGCAAGCATGTCACGTGGGGAAAGCAGGAGCAAGGGGGAGAGTGGGGAAGTGTCACACACTTTCAAACAAACAAACTCAGGTGTACTCAAGTGAGAGCTCACTTATCATCAAGGGGATGGCACCAAGCCATCTATGAGGAATGCACTCCCATGATCCAAACATCTCTTACCAGGCCCCACCTCCAACAATGGGAATTACATTTCAACATAAGATTAGGAGGGGACAAGTATCCAAACGATATCACTGTTCTTTATCTTCCAGCCTTTCCCCTTTGTTTTTGGAATAAGTGCACATAGGACTGGAGGCTTAGAATGGCATAAATGGAAAGTGCTTTTCCTTTCCATCCTCATCTCCCTCAGAGATCACTCTTCAGTTTCCAGAGATTGCAGTAGACGTATTCCAGTTATCACACACACACACACACACACACACACACACACACACACACAC
>NW_016107526.1:1079030-1083380 GCF_001604975.1 Cebus imitator
CTCTCTCTCTCTCACACACACACACACACACACACAGACACACTTGTTCTCTCCACCCCCTCTCTCCTTCTCTCACTCTCTCTTTCTAAATGAAATATCAATTTTATGTTTATGGATACTTTACAGATATTGCAGAATTGCCTTTCATTGACGTGTGACACCAGTGTATGCTTTGACCGTGCATATATGGCAATGCCTGTTCCCCGTACAATTCCTGACACTGTGTGACTAAACTTTTTTGTTTTTGTCAGTCTGATGAGTGAAAGATAGCATCTCATTGCTAAGTGAATTCATACTTTGTAAATTGCAAACATAATTAAGTATCTTTTTTTAAAGTATTCAAATCCACTAATATTTTCATTTCTATGGTGTAATTGAAAATTTTTATTTCCTATTGTATTTAAATCTTAATAATTTTAAGGAATTCTACCCTTCATCTATCATGTGTGTTGAAATAGCTTTGCTTCATTTACAATTGGCCTTTTGATTTATCTTTGTTGTATTACATAAACTTTAATTTTGATATTTTCTCCTTTTAGTAATCCAAGTGGTTGCTCTTTGTATACAGGAAATATAGTAATTTAGGTTAATTACTTTCAAAATAAGTCACTTTCTAATACTTTCATTTTTAATGTTTTCAGAATTGCTTTAGTCAAGAAGCGCCAATTAACATATATTTGGAGTTACAGTTTTTAATCCAGTCTGGTTTTTTATTTATTTGCTTATGCATTATACTTATGGATATGACAGATATTTCTGGTCTCAGATTATTATTTCACTTTTGCTTTCTGTTTGCAATGTTCCTTTGGTAATTTTATCTTTTACTATATAACACACACATCTATATATATACACATACATACAACTATATATAGATGTATTGTTTGTTTTTGTATGTTCCTTTTGATAACTTTGTAGTTGTTTACATCTATTTTTAGTTTTCCTAATGGTAAAATGTACAAATATTTAATTATGTTATATACTTAATTCTCCATTTATTTAGAAAATATCTACTGTTTTTCCACTAAGCATATTTACAAAATTACTGTAATTCCTCTTATCTCACCTGCCTTCCCTCTCCCCACTTTAATACCATCTTGATTATTTTAGTTTTGAGCACAACATCTGAGGATATACTTATGCCTCAATAGCTTCATTTAAATAATGATTTTTATCCCCAGGATAAGAAAGTAGACAGACTTAAACAACCTCCTAACTCCTCTTGACCTTTGTCAATAATTATATGAATATTTGCAACAGTTTTTAACATGTTTGTTCTGTTCTTCATTTATAATTTACCCAATTACTTTAGCCCTTATTGTATCCCCTAACTAAAGTAGTGTCTATGACACTTACTGTTGATTCCAGGAAATCTTCCCTTCTTTGATGGATTCACACTGTTTTTCTTCTTTTCTATTGTCTTCATCAAAGTAATATTTTGTCTCTACTTTGTGTTGCTATTTATTCATTGAGTACTTGAACCCATTGCTTAAAAATTTGTCCACTTATGTCCTGAAGAAAGAACTTCATCACGTTAGTCTTTTATTGGATCTTTTTTCTTTTCATTCTTTGCTTTCTTCTTTCTTTTTTCTTTTTTTTTTGTCCTAGCCATTCAAATAGACAAGATCCTTCTTTCTTACCTAGTTCAGTAATAATTCAATAATAAAATGAAGAGTGAGGCATTTAGAAGTCAAAATATCACTTTTTATTGATAAAAGTAAAAGGGAAATGAGACATATCTGTTGGCAAGCACACTTTTAATATAAAACCATTCAATACTGTTACTCTGCAGTAGACCTTAGAAAAGACCTATGGCATGGGAAAGGGATGAGAAATGTTCTCCCTACATGACTTACTTCTCAGTTGCCCATCTTCATTTTAAAACCTATCAAAGTCACTCCTCTTCCTCTAGAGAGTAACATGTGAGGGTGTGGAGAGAGCCAGGAACTTTCACCACAAAGAGAGAAACATCAGGAGTGAAGAAGAGATGTTCCCGCAGCCCATGACTAATATTTGCCATATCTTTTTTTTTCTTTTTCCTTCAGTAGTCTTATAAATCTCATACTTGTTCTTTTGATTTATTGATCATCTTTGAATGAGGCAAGTTCTTCCTCAGAGAGGCTAGCTGATAGTGAAGGAAAGGAGAAAATGGTAAACTCAGGGGTGGACAGAAATCTGCCTAGCTTACAGGGAAGCCTCTTAGTAGGTTTTTCCTCTGTGGTGTTTATGCTGCCAGCAAGTTTAGCCCTTCCTTTTCTTTTATTAATATAGTTAGTTGCTGCAAGATTCTCACTCATAGTCTTCTCTGCCTTGTGTGGTATGGTCATAAAGGTCTTCGACGTGACCCCCTGTGGCATTTAGTGTTCCACACAAACAGAAAGATCCTACAGCAGCCCATATGTCCTACTCTTGTCGCAGATGAAGAATTAGTTTGTCAAGAAGTTATTAATTTTCTGTCTTGCTTTGCCACTAACTTGAGAAACTCAGTGATCTGAGGGTTTAAGAGGAAATCTTCAGCCTCAGCCTCTCAGTGTCCTCTCTCACTCTGGCAAGTATTCACTACAATTGGGAATCATATATATTCACATGCAGAATTAGAGTAATATTTGTTTATTTCATCAAATATCTAGTTTATTTTCAGGTTTCTTAAAGATCCCTTTTTTTGAGCTTTTTCAAAGTGGGAAAAGGGAAATGATGTAAAACAAGCAGATGTTTGTTTCTATCTCTAATAATCTGAAAAGTTCTTACCTTTTTGGTATAAAAATGCAATGCATGATTAAAGGATACCGACTTATAAGGGTAGAATTTCATACATATTTTATAGTTATAAGGGTTCATTAAGACTTTAAAATTTCTATTTGGTATCAGATTTCCTCTTGCCAATCTGCTGTGTGTGTGTGTGTGTGTGTGTGTGTGTGTACATAGGTGAATATTTGTAAAAACATATAAAGTATTTCAAAAGACAGTGTAAAAAATAAAAGAAAAAACCCTTAGTAATCTTATTTATCTAACATTATTACTTTTCTATAGATAATATCTCACTTTTTAAGTAATCTTCCACTGTTTTCTCAACTTTTTATGTGTTACGAGTATGTTTTTGTATTCTTTTTATAAAACTTATATTTTTAATGACCAAAATAAGTTACATCTAGTATTATTAAATGTTATATATTAAATTCTTGACTTTTAAATTTAATAAAAAGAATTTAATAAAATATTAAATTCTTGTTTTTTTTAAAACATTTCAATTCTTTAAAATTTTTGCACTAAAAATAAACTTAGAAAACTTTTGTCTTATCACTGCAAAGCTTGACCACTGGTTTTTCTGTGGTCTGGCTTGGGTGGGGAGAGATAATTGGCCAGTGAACCAAATTAGCAATGGCTACTTGTCCATCCACCAAACATTGATACTTCCATTTTGTAATGTGGAGTTGCTGCTGGAAAGTTGCCATCTGGCTATGCATTCTATTTGTAAACCCTCCCTCCTACTCCTTGTATCTAGGTGGTATAATGTGGTTACTTCATGCAGCTCTTATATGAGCAGAACTATGGTGTGTTACTTAAAGCTGTATGCTTAAGAAGCGAGAGCAGCTTTCCATTCTTTGTCTCTTCTCTCCACTTCTGGATGGATTTGTACTTGCAAAACAACTTTCAACGCTACATTTTAAGCAAAGTGAAACCTCTGTAAGACTGGGCCCCTGAATGATTGTGGGGAACAGAGCTTGCCCTCTGTCAAGCCTGTTGTCGGTTGTGTGGACTTTATGTAAATAAGAAACAATAGACATTTGTAATGTTAAGGATGTTCGTATAATAGTTTCCTTTTTCTGGATATATAGGAAGAGTGAATTTATTTTCTTTAAATATATGTATGTTTTTATTGTACTTTAGGTTCTGGGGTATAAGAGAAGATCATGCAGGATTGTTGCATAGGTACATACATGGCAATGTGGTTTGCTGCCTTCAACCTGCGCTGTCACCTATATCTGGCATTTCTCCCCATGTTATCCCTCCCTGGCCTCCTTACCCCCCTTTGTCCCTCCTCTATTCCCGCCAACAGACCCCAGTGTATGATGTTCTCCTCTCTGTGCCCGTGTGTTCTCATTGTTCAACACCCACTTATGAGTGAGAACAGGCAGTGTTTGATTTTCTGTTCTTGTGTCACTTTGCTGAGAATGATGGTTTCCAGATTAATCCATGTCCCTACAAAGGACACAAACTCATCATTTTTTAAGGCTGCATAGTATTCCATGGTTTATATGTGCCATATTTTCCTTGTCCAGTCTATCATTGATGGGCATTTGGGTTGGTTCCAGGTCTTTGCTATTATAAACAGTGCCTCAATGAACATAC
>NW_016107526.1:1084391-1093140 GCF_001604975.1 Cebus imitator
TTTTGTTTTTTTTTTTTTTTTTTTTTTTTTTTTTTCCAGTTCTGTGAAGAGGATCATTGGTAGCTTGATGGGGGTAGCATTGAATCTATAGATTACTTTGGTCAGTATGGCCATTTTCACAATATTAATTCTTCCTAACCATGAGCACGGAATGTTTTTCCATCTGTTTGTGTCCTCTCTTATTTCACTGTACAGTGGTTTGTAGTTCTCCTTGAAGAGTTCGTTTACATCCTTTGTTATTTGTATTCCTAGGTATTTAATTCTCTTCGTGGCAATTATGAATGGCAGTTCGTTCTTGATTTGGCTCTCTTTAAGTCTGTTATTGGTGTATAGGAATGCTTGTGATTTCTGCACATTGATTTTGTATCCTGATACTTTGCTGAAGTTGCTTATTGGTTTCAGGAGACTGTGGGCTGAGATGATGGGGTCTTCTAAATATACAATTATGTCATCTGCATATAGAGACAATTTGACTTCCTCCTCTTCCTAATTGAATACCCTTTATTTCTTTTTCTTGCCTGATTGGTCTGGCTAGAACTTCCAATGCTATATCGAATATGAGAGGTGAGAGAGGGCATCCTTGTCTAGTGCCAGATTTCAAAGGAAATGCTTCTAGTTTTTGCTCATGCAGTATGATATTGGCTGTGGGTTTGTCATAAATAACTTTTATTATTTTGAGATATGTTCAGTAGATACCAAGTTTATTGAGAGTTTTTAGCATAAAGTGCTGTTGAATTTTGTCAAAGGTCTTCTCTATATCTATTTAAGTAATTGTGTGATCTTTGTCTTTGGTTCTATTTATGTGGTGTGTTATGTTTATAGATTTGGGTACATTGAACCAGCCTTGCATCCCTGGGATGAAGCCTACTTGATCGTGATGGATAAGCTTTTTGATGTGATGTTGCAATTGGTTTGCCAGTATTTTATAGAAGATTTTTGCATCTGTGTTCATCACAGATATTGGCCTGAAGTTTTATTTTTTTGTCGAGTCTCTGCTGGGTTTTGGTATCAAGATGATATTGATCTCATAAAATGATTTGGGAAGGATTCCCTCTTTTTTATTGTCTGGAATAGTTTCAGAAGGAGTGGTACCAGCTCCTCTTTATATGTCTGGTAGAATTTGGCTGTGAACCCTTCTGGACCTGGGCTTTTTTTGGTTGGTAGAGTATTAATTGCTGCCTCAACTCAGCCCTTATTATTGGTCTATTCAGGGTTTCAACTTCTTCTTGATTTAGGCTTGGAAGGGTGCAAGTGTCCAGGTATTCATCCATTTCTTCCAGATTGACTGGTTTATGTGCACAGAGTTGTTGATAGTAATCTCTGATGGTAGTTTTTATCTCTGTGAAATAGTTGGTGATATCCCCTTTATCATTTTGTATTGCATCTATTTGATTCTTTTCTCTTTTCTTTTTTATTAATCTGGCTAGCGGTCTGTCTATTTTGTTGATTTTTTCAAAAAACCAGGTTCTGGATTTATTTTTTTGAAGGGTTTTTTTTTGTGTTTCTGTCTCCTTCAGTTCTGCTCTGATCTTAGTTATTTTTTGTCTTCTGCTAGCTTTTGAGTTTTTTGATCTTGCTTTTCTAGCTCTTACACTTTTAATGATAGTGTGTCAATTTTAAATCTTTCTTTGTTTCTCATGTGGGCATTGATTGCTATAAATTTCCCTCTAGATACTTCTTTAAATGTGTCCCAGAGATTCTGGTACATTGTGTCTTCCTTCTTGCTGATTTCGAAGAACATCTTTATTTCTGCCTTCATTTCATTGTTTATCTAGTCAACATTCAAAAGCCAGTTGTTCTGTTTCCATGAAGCTCTGTGGTTCTGAGTTAGTTTCTTAATCCTGAGTTCTAATATTATACTATGGTCTGAGAGACTGTTAAAATTTCCATTCTTTTGTGTTTGCTAAGGAGTGATTTACTTCCAATTACGTGATCAATTTTAGAGTAAGTGAGATGTGGTGCTGAGAAAAATGTATATTCTATGAATATGTGGTGGAGAGTTCTGTAGATGTCTATTAGGTCTGCTTGGTCCAGATATGAGTTCAAGTTCTAGATATCCTTGTTAATTTTGTCTCGGTGACCTGTCTAATATTGACAATGGAGTGTTAAAATTTCCCACTATTATTGTATGAAAGTCTAAGTTTCTTTGTAGGTCATTAAGAACTTACTTTATGTATCTGGGTCTTCCTGTATTGGGTGCATATATATTTAGGATCATTAGCTCTTCTTGCTGCATTAATCCTTTTACCATTATGTAATGCCCTTCATTGTCTCTTTCAGTCTTTGTTGGTTTAAAGCCTATTTTATTAGAGACTAGGATTGCAACTCCTGCTTTTTTTTGCTCTCCATTTGCTTGGTAAATCTTTCTCCATCCCTTTATTTTGAGCCCATGTGTGTCCTTTCATGTGAGATGGGTTTCTTGGATACAGCACACTGATTGGTTTTGACTTTTTATCCAATTTGCCAGTTGGTGTCTTTTGATTGGGACATTTAGCTCATTTGCATTTAAGGTTAATATTGTTATGTGTGAGTTTGATTCTGCCATTTTGATGCTAGCTGGTTGTATTGCCCGTTAGTTGACACAGTTTCTTCATTGTATCATTGCTCTTTACCATTTGGTATATTTTTGAAGTGCCTGGTACTGGTTTTCCCCTCTATGTTTAGTGCTTCTTTCAGGAGCTCTTGTAAGGCAGGCCTGGTGGTGACACTCAGCAATTGCTTGTTCATAAAGGATTTTATTTCTCCTTCATTTATGAAGCCTAGTTTGGCTGGATATGAAATTCTAGGTTGAAAGTTATTTTCTTTAAGGATGTTGAATATTGGTCTCCACTCTCTTCTGGCTTGTAGGGTTTCTGCTGAGAAATCTGCTGTGAGTCTGATGGGCTTCCCTTTGTGGGTAACCTGACCTTACTCTCTGGCTGCCCTTAGCATCTTTTCCTTTATTTCAACACTGGTGAATCTGACAATTATGTCCCTTTGGGTTGCTCTTCTTGAGGAATATTTTTGTGGTGCTCTCTGTATTTCCTGGACTTGAATGTTGTCCTACCTTGCTAGGTTGGGGAAGTTCTCCTGGATAATATCCAGAAGAGTGTTTTCCAGCCTGGATTCATTCTGTCCTTCAGATTCAAGTATGTCTATCAAACACAGATTAGGTCTTTTCACATAATCCCATATTTCTTGGAGGCTTTGTTAATTTCTTTTCACCCACTACTTGGGTGATGAGTACAATAAAATCTCAAGATTCACCACTATATAATTCATCCATGTAACAAAAAACACTTGTATCCCAAAAGCTATTGAAATAAAATATCAAAAAACCTACACTAGGGCTACTATTCATTACTAGGGGAAAAGTGTGTAGAATGGGCAAATATGTTCATTTATTTATTCATTTGGGAGATTGTTTGCTGTTTGGCTGTAAACACAGGGTAAGTCTCCTGTGGTAGATCCAGTTAAGGCCTGCTGTACTCTATCCTTACAGACCAGAAATGTCTTACAAAGTTACATTGTGATTATACATGTGCAAAGCCCAGTTGTTACAAACTTATGGAAGTTTTGCAAGATGGCATTGGTGGGGTTGATAGAAAACATATCTGAAAGCTAACTGTTACATTCTTGTATGTGACTTGCTAATGTCAGTCTTTCCAACCATACAAGGTATTTATGTAGGATGTTCAGAGTTATGTGTTTGGGGACATAAGAAACTTGGCATAGACAGGCAGAACCCAAGGGATCATCCGTGAGGAATTAAGTAGGCTTGAAAAATTGTGCTCACCAAATTTCCCTATCTGCTATTTCCTAGTATGAATTTTTGAGAATAAATAATTTGTACTTATCACAGTAAACTAACATTTCCATTGTGTGTGTGTGTGTGTGTTACTTATTTGCTTTAAGCTGTCTATCCAATCGTAGGCAGGACTATCCCTTCCCCATCTTACTATATTATTCATTGGTAACTGGGTTCTGAAAAACAAAATACACATAAATGGATGGAACTTGTTGGCTCATAGTAGAAGTAAATCTGTGTCTTTCATCCTCTCTGGACCAGTAGGGAGGAGGCATGTTCTTCCCATCACAATGACAGAGGCACAAGAAGGAGCACTTCTTACTGCTCAGGCACATTTCATGCTTTTGCTTGGCTTGTGTCTATTAATAACCAGCTGACCAAAACAAATCACATGCCAAAACCAAAGTGAAAGGCTGGAAAAAGCCACATGCATCTCCACAGCAGAAGGTAGGGTCAGAAATGACTTGAGAAGACCCAAACCTTTCACCTCTGACTTACCCCTAGGTTCAGTGCAAGCAGGAATCAAAGGCTAAGGCAGGGTTGTAAATAGCCTAACTAAATATTGAAGGAGGGAACCAGTGCAGAGCAAATCTGCCAAAACTGTGAGAACTTTCTTTTTTCTTTTTTTCTCCTTTTCCTTCTCTCCCACCTTCCCTCCACCTTCTACTTTTCTTCTCTTTCCTCTCAGCTGGCTTCTGACATTCAGGAAAATCTGTCAAAACAATAGCTGAAGACAAACTAAAGGAGCAGAGACTTCAGAGACCACATATTACAAAGAAAACAGACTTCACAAAAAATAGTTTAGAAAAGTCATTAAACCAATAACTAGTGCCTACAATACACTACAAAAACAGCCTCTGAGGAAGGGGATGTATGAGATTTCTAGGATTGCCATGTTATAATATTCAAAATATCCAGTTTTCTTCAAGGGCATTAGGCTGAGGGAAATAAAAAGCCATTCTTAGATAATCACAGGCTGTATTGCTGTATGACTCAATTTGTTAACATTCTTAATGTCAAAAAATGTTAGAGATGGAGAACAAATTAATTATTGGTAGGTATTAGGGATGGTGGGGAAGAAGGGAATCGGTGTGTCCTACATCTCCTCAGGGAAGCCTATGGAAGAACTTTTAGCTATGTATCTTGATTGTAATAGTGGTTATATGAATCTGCATAAATGATAACATGATCTAAAAATATACACACACATTATACCAGTATCAGTTTTCTTGCTTTGATACTGTACTATCATTCTGTAAGAAGTAATCATTGGGACATGACAGGTAGAGTACATGGGAACTGTCTGTGCTGTCTTTGCAACTTCCTGTGAATCTGTAATTAGTTCAAAATAAAAATTAATGTTTTTAAAAATGGAAACTTAAAATATTATATTTTATAATTGGATATTAATGAGTTATAGGAAAGCTATTGATTTTGGGATTAACATCTATATCCAGTCCTTTAAAGAAATTTTAACTAGCACTAAATTGTTTTTTTCTTATTTTTCATTGTATGGCCCATTACTTCAAAAAAGATAGTTTTTTACTTTTCCTTTCTGATATTAATCCCTGATTAATTTCTCTTTTATTTTCTTGCTAAATTGTTTTGATATTAAGCACAATATTGAAAAATAAAAGTAGTAGCAGGCATTCTTGTTTTTTTTTCCTCCTGGTTTTAAAGAGAATTTCTTTTCATTTTCATACTTACCACTAAGTATGATGCCTACTATAGGGGCCTTCTCTATTCTCTTTATTTTGTTAAATAAATTTATTTCTATTCTTGATTATATTTGACTTTATACCATATATATCCTATCTTTTAAAATTTCATGTGTTGATATTTTTTGTGGTCCATTATATGTACTATGACTTTTAAGTTCTAAACTTCCTAAATAAGTTTCTAATGATAGTAGATTAGACATATTTGCCCATTAGTATTTTCATGTTTTCTAAAGGCAAAAACACACAGAAGGATAGATTCAGACTGATGAATAGACAAATATGACCTGTTTCCAAATCTGTCAAGGAAACCCCACATTGGTGTCTTGTGGCTGTAATTAGGTTTATTTTATAAGAATCACATTAAGTTTTCTAGTGTCTCCTGTGAAATAAAGAATCTGTTGTCTTGAGTTTTCAACCTATTTTTATTGCTAATTCAAATAAATCAGTTAAGATTTTGAGACTTTGGTTTGTCCATGTATAGAGTGGGGGACAGTTTTACCTTTCTTTACCCATTTCATAGGGCTATCAGGAAAATAAAGTTATAACAGTAAGGCAAAGAAAGTTATGTATAGATAAAATACATTATTCTTGTTGCTTTGATCGTTAGTAGATTGAATCTCAGAGAATGAGAGTAATTCTGGTTTTCAATCTTGTTTATTCCTTTTACAGTTGAATACACACAGCGTTTGAGGGTTTATGTCATTATATAAATAATCAGACAAAAATTGATAATTTTCACTAAATATATATGACATCTGTGCCCATTGTTTCCCATCTTTCTGATATTATCTATTAGGCCACCTTGCCATGGCCCTTCCAAGTGCCCTGTCAGAACCTTATTTCTTCTAAGAAGTTTTCCAGGGATGAGTCACAAATTACATTGTCTTAAGAGAGTCAGCTGACCTGATTTAAGACCTCATTGAATCTTATATGGATATTATCTTCTATGATTAACTCTTTTTTTTAGTGCTGATACCTGTTCTGCTTGAATGGTTGCACAAGTTGGTTTCTTGACCTCAGCTGGCTACAGTTGCTGTAAAACTGAGTTTTAGACATTTATATTGAAAACTTATATTGATGACATTTATATTGATGATTATATAAAGCTCTGCTTACTTTGATACTACCTAAGATTTATATAGGATAAGGAAGCCTCTGGCCAGGGGAAATATTTTGCTCTATTGACATTATCTCTTCAATACTAGTTGTTCAACACATATTTAAAATTTTTCTTTCAGTTCCATGGCAAAGTCAAGTTGCAATATACTGTTTAGCTCTGTCCCTCTGCCTCTTGAAAAGCACAAAAGAAAAATCAGAACAGTTTAAACTTTCTGTGAGTTTATGCTTCTGTTGAGTGAAATGTAGGCATTCCTATATTTCCTGCAAGTATTTGCCCTATTGATCTCATAACAGCTTCTCCAATGTCTACTAGCTCGCCTAAGGACTTGAGCCCTATGGACAGTATCTTCATAAAAGACAAAGAGATCAGTGTCAGGCTAGTGGTCCAGTTAAACCATTGAAATGAGTGTCTCTGAACCATATTAATGAAAGATCTGAAGTCAATTTCTGTTTAATAGGCAATAAATTTAATTGGAAAAAAATAAGAATAAATTCAGGAGAAAAAGGAAGGAAAGAAAAAGCTTGCTTATTTCCACTGTAATTTATCAAGTTTTCTTTTTGTCAAAGCTGAGGAAAAGAACAATGACATGTAAATCTTTCTGAATATTGAATATTCAGAAAGAGATCATGTCTGAATGGCTGAAAGTCATTCCTGTGGAGATACTGTTCTCAGCGAATTAAGATCTGATTATGACAGCAACACTGTCTAGCGATACTGCTAGTAATATCCTGTTAGAAAATGTGCTAATCTGTACAACAGGCAGCTTCTTGGTTTTGAAAAAAATATTTTACTTTCCATCAATTTAAAAGCCAAAAGACCTAGATATAAGAAATATGAATGATATTTTGCTGTATGTTCAGAACTCATATTCTTGGGAAACGTTTCATCTGAAGATGAGGAAGAGCTAGAAATCTCAATTTGATAATTCTTCATTTATATTGGGCTGCCTAATCTTTCTTACTCCCCTACTTGCCACTGTCTGGCCCTGCCTTTCTTCCAAAAGTTTGATAGTGAGAAAATTCTAGAAGCTATAATGGGAACAGATGGAAGTGATGTACGCCTGTCAGGAGTGGTTGTGGAGGAGGAAGTACCCTCAGAACCTTCTTTCACTCTCCTTTTAAAAAAATTTGTAGTCATTGACTTCGTCCTTTATTAAAATGTATCTTTACCTTATGAAACCAGTAAAATCAGCCAGTTATTTATAGAATGCTTCTCAATTTGGATTTCCATAATGTTTCTCTAGGACTTTTATTTTTAGTTGATGTATAATAATTGCACATATTTATGGGATACAGGGTGATATGCTGATAACATATATACAGTACATAATGATCAAATCAGGGTAATTAAGATATTCACCACTTCAAACATTTATCATTTCTTTGTGTTGAGAACATTGAAAATCTTCTAGCTGTTTGAAAATATACAAGGAATTGTTGTTATAGTCACTATACAGTGCTATAGAACAGTAGAACTTAATCGTCCTACCCAGCTGTAATTTTGTATCTATTAATAAACCTCTCCTATCTTTCCTTCCCTCCAACACTTCCCAGCATCTAATACCATAATTTTCCTCTTTACTTCTATAAGTTTAATTTTTTTTAGCTCCTTCATATGAGTGAGAACTTGTGACATTTATCTTTTTGTGCCTGATTTATTTTGCTTAACATAATATCCACTAGGCTTATGCATGTTGCTGTGAATGACAGGATTTCATTATTTTTTTTTCATGGCTGAATAGTATTCTACTGTATCTTCTTTCAGAATGTTCTCTTTCTTTATGAAAAGATTGCTCTTTAATATAACATTGAAAGTGCCTTCAGCATTTCAGATGCTTTAAAAATTAATTTGATTTTTGTTGGTTTTGACCTGGTTTTAATGAGTGTACTCAGCACATTCAGCCTAATAATTGATTTAAAATAATATTCATCTTACAACCATGCTGGGATCCTTTACATAATCTTGAATCATTTGATTCTTGTGCTTCTTATTAAACCATCTGCTGAACCTTTGCTTTTCCTTTTCTCTTAACGACTATCTGCTTCCATCCTTCTTACTTCATTCTATATCTTGGTTTTTTTTTTTTTTGTCTTTCTCTTTTTTCTTCTTTAATTCAAGTTT
>NW_016107526.1:1093216-1130871 GCF_001604975.1 Cebus imitator
ATAATCTTGAATCATTTGATTCTTGTGCTTCTTATGAAACCACTTGCTTAACTTTTGCTTTTTCTTTTCTCTTTACGACTATCTGCTTCCATCCTACTTACTTCTTTCTATATTTTTTTTTTTTTTTAATCTGTCTTTCTCTTTTTTCTTCTTTAATTCAAGTTTATTTAATTTCCCACTTTCTCTTCTTCTTGCTCATCCTAGCAAGAATGAATCTGTGAGAAGAGAGGGAAACATTTCTCTTTTAGATGAGAGAGAAAATTACATTTTAAAAAATCCGCTTTGCCTGCTGACCAAGTCAGAGCCTCATTGTGAGAAAGAAATGGTTGCTCAGGAAAGCAAGGTGGCTCTGGGATGTGAGAAAAGGTGGGTCATGGAAAGGCAAGTACATTTGTTTGCTAGGCCTGCTAGAATAAAGTACTACAGGTTGGGTGGCTTAAGCAACAGAAATTGAGTGTCACTTCTGGAGGCCAGAAGTCAAAAACCAAGATACTGGTTCTTCTGAGAGCTCTCTCCTTGGCATGCAGATGGCCACCCTCTCCTTCCCATGTTTTCACATAACCTCCCTCTATGTGTATCTCTGTCTTATTCTCTTCTTCTTATAAGATACCAGTCAGATTGGATTAGAGCCCACTCCAATGACCTTATATAACCTTAATTACCTCTTTAAGCACTATTTCCAGTAATATTTTAAGTCACTTAGGATTTGAACTTCACATATTTTTTCGTGGGGGGCAAAATTCAGAAAATTATACCAAAAATAAATTTGTTTTCTAGTATGTAAAGTGCTTTGCTTGTTTTTCCCCTGCAGCATGTATATGAAGCCACATATTCTTTTTACATTAAGCTTTAATATCACTTTTTCAAAGCAATGAGTTTTCAAAGCTTAATACACACAGGTGGTGGTGGTGGGCGAAAGACAGCAATAGAGGATCCAGAAGTGATGGGAAGTGGAGCATGGATTTGGTTCCTTCTCTGGGAAATAGAACTGGATCCAGAGTCTATGATTAAGCAAACAAAAGCTTTAATGAAATGTGTTTCCAGATGATTTCTGAACATGACTATGACTGTGAATATTAACTCGGCACTGTGTAATCCCACAGTGCAGATATTGCCACCTCAGTTGGCAAATACGTATATTGGAGAGAGGGGAAGTGGCAAAGACAGATTTCTACGTTGGGAATGTCCTTTCCTGTGGAGATTTCAGAGCACTTGAAAGTGAAGAAGGTGTTGTCATTTGGCAACGTGGGACACTCTCCTTTCAAGTGCAGAAGACTTCTAGGAGGTTATCCTAAGTGTGGCCTTCTCTTAATGGCAGGAACATGGCACAGCAAGCACAATTATCAGCTTAAACTCTTCTGGTGAGACATCATTCTTTATGTGATTCCCAGTCTATATCAGCCCCTGTGCCAACAAAATCAGAGCCTCATTCTGAGAAAGAAATAGATGCTCAGGAAAGTGAAGGTGGCTCCGGGACGTGAAAAAAAGTGGGTCACCTTTCTGGCTCTCAGTAATGATTCAGTTTGAATGCTTTCCCTGGAGGGTAGACTCATTCATGAAAGTTTAAAAAATGAGACGTGGGGTTGTGGAGCACTATGTTCCTAATTATGTTCACTCCTCCATTTTAGTCTCTATCTCGTCAGTCTCAGAAAGTGAACAGGAGGTGGGGCAGGGGGCGGAAGACCACCATGGGCACTGGGCACCAGAACTTTTCCTCTCAGAGACTAGCTATGGAAAACTCATTTGCATATTTAGCCTTTAAATAGCAATGTTTTAAAGAACGGTGGTATTCAACTTTGCCTGTACACTAGAAAGAGGTGTGTATATGTGTGGGTGCATGCGTGTGTGTGGTGTGTGAATATCGAGACCTTATACCAGATATATTAAATCAGAATTGCTGGCAGTAGGGCCTGGGCATTGGCATTTTAATATTTTAATATCTGGAGAGGGAGGGCAGGACATCCTGAGTTGTCAAGGCATTAGCATTTGGAGGACAATTGCTGAGCACGATGGGGAGCTCAACAAGCACATCCTCCCAGTTTGACAATTTGCTAGAGGCATGAAAAAATGTCAATTCAAATGAGGTTGCAGTCTACAAATTCCTTAGAATGACAAGTAAAGACAGGCACATTGTAGAAAATAATATTGTTTTACCATCTATAGTTCACAAATACCTTAACAAATTGTAGTAGCTGCCTTGTGTAGTAGACCTTTTTTAGGCCAGGGGTTCTCAAACGTAAGTGTGCATCAGAATCACCTGAAAGCCTTTTTAAAACCAGATTGCCAGACCCTACCCCGAGTTCCAGATTGGGTAGGTCTTTAGCATAGCCCTGGAATTTGCGTTTCTTATAAATTCCCAGGTAATGCTGATGCTCCTGGCCTGGAACTATACTTTGAGAATACTGCTTTAATGAATCACTTAGAAGAGGCATACTTTTTAATAATATTTTGTGGTCAGTTGATTTAGTCATATCCACATCTAGTAGATAATTTAAGTTCCTTCTTAATAGTTACAAATTATTAAAATAACATAGTTATAAAAATATGGGAAGAGAGGGCTGAGGACATGTTAGGCTTCAATGATCAAAAGGAATAGGATGTCCTTTATTCCAAAGTCCATTTAAGTCAGCTGTTCAAGGCATGAGGTATCCCCCCATCCCACCCAAGAGAGTACTGTCTTGAGTAGGGGCTGAGAGGCTCAGCCAATCTTTAAAGCCTATTCAATCAATAGAACTGGTATTATGTTGGTTCTTAAATTATGTGTGTCAGCTAAATTTAACTCGGTTTTTTATATTTGTTTTTTTATCATTGCAGTGTGAAATTTAACTTTTCACAGACTCTTGGGATTTCCCTAAAGAAATGAAATCCCTGAGTTACTACCAGAGAAGACTGGTGGTAAATCAAGGAGACTTACTGCCCTGGTCTGCCCACAGCTCCTTATGGAGATACTTAAGGTTGTGGATAAAATCTAACTCCAAATAGAAAATTATCATTAAAGTGTTAAGTTAGAAGCAATTACCATTGAAATATATTTGTAACAAAATCTGTTTGGAGCCTACCTGCTTAACTTTTCTTTTGAGGCTAAGAAAAAGCAGTATATGTTTAGCCTTAATTGGAAAACCTGATATTGATATTTAATATTTGTGAAGAGTCAACTGCAAACTCTTTTTGGGAAGGAAGGGTTGCAATTATTATTTCAATATCTTTTAAATTTTTATTAAGTTTTCTATTTCTTTTTGTACTTGTGTTGGCTTTTAATAATTTTCAAATAATTTATCCATTTAACCTTGGTCATCATCTAGATTATAGTAGGCTATAGTATCTTTACTCTCTTTGGATCTGTTTTATCTCCAGCCAGGTTCCCTTTGTTTATTTTGTATTTTGTTTGTTTGCATCTTGTTGCTTTCTGTCCTTAGCCAATCATTTTATTTCCATCTTGATTTCTTCTTTGATCTATGATTTGTACAGAAGTATAATCTTTAAAAAAATCAAATATTTTGGGGGATTCCTATTGTTTTCATGTTATTTATTTCATATTTTGTTGCATTGTGGTCAAAGAACTTGGTCTTAGAATATTGTCCCATGATATTTCTTTTTAGTCCTGCTTTGAGGGCTTGTAGTGGGTAGATTTTATATATACTTCACATGTGTTTAGGGAAAATGTGTATTTTCTAATTGTTATTATCTTTTTCCATCCTGCCCATAGATGAAGGATTTTGTGTGAGCATTAGATCATGCTTTGCAACTGTGATGGTTCAATCTTTTAGATCTCTATTTCTTCTAAAAATCTAGTATTACTCAAAGTGGATCAATCACTTTTGCTATGATTGTCAATTTGTCAACTTCTCCCTGTAATTCTGTTGAAATTTTTTTCATGTATTTCAAGGTTGTGGTTTTTCTCTTTGATTCTACAATTTATTAAGGTATTTGTGAACTATAGATGGTAAAACAATATTATTTTCTACAATGTGCTTGTCTTTACCTGTCATTCTAAGGAATTTGTAGACTGCAACCTCACTTGAGTTGACATTTTTCATGCCTCCAGCAAATTGTCAGACTGAGAGGATGTACTTGTTGCGCTCCGCATCGTGCTCAGCAATTGTCCTCCAAATGCTAGTGACAACTCAGAGTGCTCTATTCTCTTTCTCCAGATATGAATGAGGAGCTGTATTAAACTATAACCTTAGACTGTCTATACCCCTACCAAAACCTGGAAATCCTTTTACCTCAACAGTTGTTGTTGTTTTCCTTTCTCCCTCAGAAGCTTTGAGGCTGGACAAAAATGGGTTAGCCACTAAAACATAAGATCATGGAACTGTGATATGTGAGTTCTGCCCTGTGCCATGACCTGATTAAAGTCCACGGTGAGGCATGTCCTTCTAGAGAGGAAGATAAGACCTAGAACCTGCCGGGGCTTTACTTCTGGTGCTAGCTAATGTTGATGTGGCCTACCTAAGCAGCTTCAGGAGCACTGCAAATTGCAAAGAGAAATATGCTCTATTTAATTTCCTGAAGTGGAGTTACCTCATTTTCTTCAACCTCTGTAGACCAATGTTTTGGTTCTTTAAAATTGCAGTTACCTGTAGTTAAATTCCTGCTGCAGTGTTTCTGGAGTAATTAATCTGGGTATTAATCTGGAGAATTTTTTTCTGCATGTATGAATGGTATTATTTGGGGCCTATACATTTCTTGTTTTTTGTTTGTTTTAGTGCTACTTAGTACAACAGAAGAAATTTTAGGAGATTTCATCTACCAATTTAAATTTGGCAGGAAATGAAAAACATGCTTACTTCATATGTAAATATAGTTAAAATTCTGCATAAAGAGATAAAATTTACCATTTTTTGAGTATCTACTATGTGGTAGACATTATGCTAAATATAAGGACAAATAAACAAATTAAATGTTAGAGACTTAATTTTCCCTGTTAAAAATAAGGAAAGAGACTCTTTTTCCTTAGAGCATTTACTTTAGAATATTTGTAATTTTAAGTTCTTTCTCTGTCTCTTTGAAGTGTATATGAATCTTTTTAAAAGCTAAATAAGCCTCTTGACAGCTGTGAGACCCTGGAATATCTTTCTCAAGGACCTAGGACCTGTCTTGTCGGAAAGTAATGATCCAAGGACATTGCATCCCTATTTACCAGTTTCTGTTAAAAAGTAGGCACCTAGGTTTGGTGGCCCATTGCTCCAAGTTGAAAACTACCCCTATCACAAAAATATAAGAAGACTATTTTTCCTTTGGATAAAGCTAATTAGCAAACACAGATGGCTACCCCCAATTACCAGGTGAATTTAGGATGAACTATGTGTAAGAAATGGTGGCGGGAAATTCTCTCAAATGGGGACTAGATACTGTTTATCTTGAGAACATGTGGCCTGTATCTGCTCAGCTAGATAAAAGTATCAGGGGTTTTTGTTTTTGTTTTCCTTTTCTGTCTCTTAGTGGTTGCCTGTGGTGTACATCACATTCTGGCTTAATACATATTCAATAATAAATTTTTTGTTTCTATTCTACCTTAATGGAAAGATTATCTGGATGGGCAGAATATTTATTTATTTTAGTTTAGTTTTTTGAGTCGAAGTCCCATGCTGGGGTGCAGGGGCGCAACCTTGGCTCACCGCAACCTCTGCCTCCCAGGTTCAAGCAATTCTTTTGCCTCAGCCTCCTGAGTAGCTGGGACTACAGGCGTGCGCCACTGTGCCTGGCTAATTTTTTGTATTTTTGGTAGAGGTGTGATTTCACCATGTTGGCCAGGCTGATCTTGAATTCTTGACCTCAGGTGGTCTACCTGCCTTGGCCTCCCAAAGTGCTAGGATTATAGGCATGAGCCACCACACCTGGCTGATTTTATTTTTAATTATATTTCTCCAACATGTTTCTTTTATTTATATTTGCTGGATAGTTTAACCCTCTGATGTGTGCATTTGTATCAGTGTGTTGGAATAGATGGCTTGAGTTTAGAGAAGCTAATTTACCAAAGTCCTTTCATCTTGTAAATGAAGAATAGGACTTGAACCTTTGAACCTCATTTTCTCTGGACCCACAGCCAGTGTTAACTTCATTCTATCACATTTCTCACAAATGGGCATATCACTTAGTTATTTATTTGTGTCTTGCCATGTTCAATTCGTAAACATTGGCTTGTTGTTGTTGACAAGGCAATTACCATGGTTTACTTGTTAGCGTAATTCAATTGACTTAGGCGCCAAGTCTGAGCAGAGGCAAATCTCTTCATTTATATAGAAAGCACTAACTTTGTGCTTTCTATATAAAGGTACCCCACAATTTCATGGTATTTGGTAGCGAATAATGTATTCTGGAAATAATGTACTCTGGAAAAATGGCCTTAGTCCCTTTATTTAAAGCTCCTAGAGCCCAGAGAAACCACAAACATTTGGACTATGGTATCTATTAAACTAATATCTTCTCTCAATTAAAACAAATGATTTCTTTCTCTTACCTGCTTTAGCAATATAAACAAACCAAAGTTGACTACCTGGTATTTTTTGTTTTCCTATTTACCTTAAGTCCTGCATTAAATATTGTTATTTGTTGAGAGTGCTTACAAAAATCACATAGCATTTCCTGCCTAAGAAATCCTTGTAAACACTAAATGGTAATGTTTATAGACATAACAATCGTAGATTATACATTGATTTTTAAATGATGTTAGCATCTACGTCTTTTATATTTCTTTCTCCTCTACTTCTCACTGCACTCTTCTCTTTATGAAACAAAACTTTCTCAAAGAAAGATATATGTTCTTATCTTCATACAAATTCAGAATGTTGATGTGTTTGTGGCTTCTTGCAATTTTCAAAAATGTCCTACAAAAGAGATATCTCAAGTTGGAGCTAGCATTTTGCATGTGGAGATGAAAAAGACATCATCTTATAAGGGTCCTGCATCAGGTGAGGTCTTTGCAGCTTGCCCAGGCAAGGGCAAGTTTCTCCTAAGCAAGAAGTGGGTATTTGCTACTATGAACTTGGGGTTCATATGTCTCAGGTTCCTTCAGGCAAGTGCACTTTTCCTGGGTATCAAGGTACTTTCCTAGGTATCACTTTCTGTAGTAGGGTCCTGGTTTTGGTGCAGGAGTCTTGCTGAATATATTTCATCTCCTTGTAAGTATGCTACCTGTACTGTTGAAGCCTGAGCCTAAGAGGGCCTTAAATGTAGCCATGAAGACTTTCTGACTTTCCTAGTGTGCTTTCAATTAAGGTGTGTAGCCTGAGCCTTTTTTTTTTTTCAAGACTCTAAAGGCAGTTAACTAAAGGCAGCTAATTCTACAGAGCTCATAATTACCAGTGACCCACAAACATTTCAAGGGCTATCCCTACATCATAAGCCAATGTTTCTCTTTCACATGCAACCTGTCCCAGTCCACCATGGGTTACAGTATTAGTAATTAGGCGACTACAGTCAGCAGTTATCACCACTTCCCTGGGCCCTGACTGCCAACTGACCTGTAAGTCATCCAGAATCACCAAGGATCCTAACTTGGGGACACTCCCAGTCTGAAGATCTCCTGGCAAGGGCCACTTCTAGGACAACTGTCTTAGCCTGAGCACCCCTAGTAGTAGAACTTGAGACAAAGCTTGGTCTTGCAGATAGCTTACTATGGAATGTGATTCTAGAGACTCAAAGTTGTGGGCCTGAGACGAATAAATCAAGGCAGTAGGGAAAGTCTGTTCAAAGTTGTATCATTGAACTGGTTATAGTTGGGAGAGACTAAGGCTTAGTTCTGTTGTACAATCTCTGAAAGGCAGTACAGATTTCACCTCAGAATTTTCCATTCAAAACATGAGCAAGGTTAATATTTACCCCAGCACTCCTCTATTAGTTTTCTATTACTGTCATAACAAATTCCCACAAACTAGCAGCTTAATACAGTAACCATTTATTATCTCACAGTTTTCTAGGTCAGAAATCTGACATGGATCTTACGGGGCTAAAATCAAGCTATTGGCATGGCTGAATTCTTTTCTGGAGACACTAGAAGAATCTCTTTCCTTGCTCATCCTAGTTGCTGGCAGAATTAAGGACTTCCCTTTTATTATTTGCAGGGTAGCCATGTTTCTACCCTATATAATTTCCCTACAACTTGAAGAATTTCCTGTAGCCTTTTTTGTTAGTGCAAATGTACTGGCAATAACTCATCTTAGTTTTCTTTTATCTGAAAATGTCTTTGATTTGCCTTATTCTTAACAGAAAATATCCTTAATACCTAGGATTCAGATAGTATCTTTATTTTATCAAGTTGAGAAATTCTTAACTATTATATTTCAAATAAATTTTTCTGCCTCATTCTCTCTCTCCTCATTCTTGTATTTCAGTTACATGCATATTAGACCATTGGATATCATCTAATCAGTTCCCTAGTCTATCTCCTCAACCCCAATCTTTTATCTTCCTTTTCCTTTTCTTGAATAGTTTCCTATTTCTTTACTGATACTTCCATTCATTGAGAAAATACTGAGTTTTAGTTAACTGATGATAATTATAAAAGTTACTTTAAAGTCTTATATGTTAGTTTCAGCATCTTGTTTATATCAGGGTCAAATTTTATTGATTTTCTTCTCTTCAAAATACATTCTATTTTCTTTTTTTAAATGTTGGACAATTTCTTCTCACTTTGGGAATGTGCTTCAATATAGCAGTTATGTTTGTTGTTGTTGTTTATCAACTATGCTCACTTGGTCCCTTAGCTTGTCATTCTGACATCAAATATACTCTAAGTTAGTTAGACTGTTTCAAGATTTAATGGTCAGGGACACTTCAGGTAGTACCTGCCAATTAAGTACTTTGCTTTACAGCCTCTGGTTTACTTGTGGCTTCTGCGTACTGCCCTTTCTAGGCATATTTTTGAGATTATGCCCACTGCCATCAACTTCTGATTCTTTCTAGGGTTTTTATATTCAAACTCCTCATCATAAGGGATGTTATTGATGTTAGTGATATTTAGACACTCTGTCCCTTTTGGGCCAACCTGTCATGCCAAGTCACTTCAGATGATGCTGGCCATAAAGAAACTGGCTACCTGTGGGAGACACATAGATCTCTGTTTACCCTTGTATGATTTTTGAGATCTTTAAGGAACTCTGAAAATGCACATAGAGGATGATAGACTTCTACTTTATACATATAGAGGTGTAAAATCCTGTTTCATAAGTGACATCTGCCACAATTGAGCGTTTGCCATGTTTCAGATTCTGAATTGAGTTTATCAAACACCTTGAAACATAACAGGCCCAGGACAAAGTTTTATAAACAGGGAAGTCTAGTCTCAGAAAGGTTAAGTAATATGTTTAGCAGTGTTCTATCAGTAAGTTGTAGAGCCAAGTACTCTTAAATACATTCTAGGTAACTGCAATCCTAATTTCCTTTTCTGCTACATTGTACTGCACTTGAGGCTGTGGAAAAGACTAGAACTAAGAAGAGATGGCTATGCTTTTTAACTACCAATTTGCTGGATATGTTACTTCAAGTTCTTTAATACATACATATTCTCACTTGGAAGAGTTTGTTGTCAGATATTAATACTATCTTTTAAAACCGAATTTATATAAATAACAAATGAGAGGATTATGTAAAGCTCCTAACACAGTTCTTGGCATAAAATAATCCCTTAGTACAATATTATTGTTGAGGCTGTTAATCTACTACTCCAGGTAAAGTTTCATGATGCATAGATTAATTACTTGCTAATTTCAAAGGCAAAATACAAGTGCAACTATACCTATTTAAATTTATGTCCAATGGCTTATTATTCTTTTATCACTGATTATTTCTCTGTCTCCCTTCTCTTCTAGGCTGAGCCTCTAGGCCCATATAGTGAAATTGTGTGCCCCTTTCTCTAATGATGAATTACTGGGGAAAGCAGAGGGACTCTATAGGGTGCTTGCTGGCACAAAAGGATTTTTGTCCTTAAGCATATCCTTGGATAGGAATGGTAAAATGAGCTGATGGTGTTATTGGAAAAGAAATTAAGTAATTCCTCCTTTATCTAACCAGTATTGAGTAATATTTGCTATGTACTGAGGGCATATTAACACACTGTTGCTTTTGTTGGATTCTGGTGAAAAAGTCTTCAGATTGGCTTAAATATAAGCTTAAATGATTTATTGGTTAATTATTATTTCTAGCTCATTTTTTAAGATGGTCTCAAAATTACAATTTAGAAATCATTATCAGTGATTCACAAGTCAAAAATTCCACAATGTATATACTATGGATGATTTGTGGCATCTCTCCCAACCAGCCACCAGAAAAAAATTGTGGCCAATAAGTATGCTCACATGAAAAATACAAGAAGATACATAATAAATTGTCATGTCTAGCAAGCATTAACTTTACTATTTTTGCATTTTGAAGACTACAGATAATTCACATAAATAGGCATGTGTTAGCAATTGTCTATGCTTCTGGTTTCAAGAGGCTAGTCTAATTTTAAAGGGATATAATTGAAATTTGGGAAATTAGTCAACATATTTACTCAAGAATTACACGTCTTTATAATTAAGAATCAACATGATTCAAGTTTGAAATATTGTTGTCTTGCTACTTAAAACATGAGGTATTTTTTGAAATATGCCCAGAAAAACATTTTTTAAAGCAATTTTGTGGCTTATCTGTAAAAAAGTGCATTTTGGGTTTGATATCAAGGTTTGACCAAGTTGTTTCCACTTACTAAAATGAAAAACTGATCCAAATCTTGGTTTGCGTCAAATAATCCTCTATGTTATATTTAGCTAGGATGAGATTTACACCAGTGACAACACTGTTTGAAAAGGGCAATTTTCATCAGGCCCAGGAGGAAAAGCTTCAGGATTTGTGTGTCTGTTTGCACTTACATTTACATTTGTCTTTATATTAAAATTCATAGACTCTGATGACTTTATTTCATAAATACAAGTTCTCCATAATTGGGGCAACTTTGTTTTTATATAGAAATTAGAAAAAAATAGTACTGACATAGGCACTCCACACATGGTGAATACACCAGAAGGAGAAATAAAGTGTAATCTATAGCCACACAGAATACTCTGTGATGGCTCCCACAAATATAATTAAGATGGCCAGAGAAATTCTCTAAATTAGAAATCCTCTAAGTAATGAAGGTCACTCCTCACTTCCGTATCATTTAGAAAACCTGATTATACCCAGTGATTGTGTTCATCAATGAGAACAGTTTTTTGCTTGCAGCAATTGCCACTGAATTGATGCTTTGATGACACTGCTGCTATACAGGAACTGATGCATTGAGAAATGAGCCCTGAACTCATGGAACTTACTCGTTAGCCTAGAAGAGGCATCAGATTGACATTAATTACAAGTAGTTTGTGTATGCTAATTAATAAACAGGTAGCTTTGACCAATGGGTCCTAAATATAACTGTTGTCAGAGGTATCAGGAAAGGCTACCTGTCTGTCTGTCTGTCTCTCTCTTTCTTTTAATATGGATTTCCCCTAGATGGTGATTGTGCCCAGAAGTATATTTTGTAAAAGTACAGAAGGTGACATTAATAATGTTTACTAGGGTTGGAATGATTAGAAAAGTAATCATTTGCAAAACAGCATTTGAAATTCTCCATAAAATATAAATAGATTTAGTTTGCTAGGCAGCAAGAAAAGGAAAGAATATTTTTGAGTGGGGACAAAGAAAGAGAGAAAGACACAAAGCTGAGGGTTGGAAGTTACTCTTGGAGCGACTAGAGCAGAGGAATGTACGCGGTAGAGTATAAACTGAAAAGGTAGGTAGTGCAAGGTTTTAGACAGCTTTGAATGCCAAGTTAGGAGGCGTATAGCCTCCTTTTTAGGAGGTCTTCCATTTATTTCTACTTCTTTTGCTGTATTGGCAATTCAAAAAGTGTTTTCATTACTGCTTCATCTGCACTATTTTTGTAAATAGTGGCAAAGTCTCACTAAAATATATTAACTATACTGTTAACACAGAATTTAATGAAATTTACTGTTTCCTAGAAAATGTAAAGGGAAAGAAGAAGCCTCCAACTATTTCTGCAAAGAATATTGTTTATTTAAAGTGATCATTGGCTGAAAAGATACTTTAAAAATAAGCATTTAATAACTTGCTCACATTTTTCTTTAATAGAAACTGTCATTGTTTAATAAAAGTTTTGCATGCATATATGTTAAGGAATAAATTATAGAAATGGGGTACTTTTCAGAAGTGAGAATGAATGATCTGTATCTGCGTGCAACAATATGGACAAAACTTTCAAGCAGGATATTCAAGGGCTTCAGTTCTGGTAATCTTTCTTTAATGGTTTCCATTCCTCTTCATTTTTCCTGCCATTTATTATCAGAACTTCTAGCATTCAGATGGTGGAACTTTTGGGTGATTCTCCAATTATTTTATCTTTTCAATTGTGCATCTTTTGTCTTTGCTGATCTACTCTGTTAGATTTTCTTGATTTTATCTTCCAATCCCCTCATTAAGCTCAATTTATATGAGCCATAACAGACTTAATGTTCAAAGACTCTTTCATATTCTGTGACTTTCCTATTTAATAGCACTTTCTTCTTTCTCACCCTGTCATCTGTCAGAGGATATTAATGACAGAACTAAAAAAGATTCTACTGCTCCCTCCTGTTTTGTCGACCCCCTGATTTTTTTTTCTGTTTTTCTCTGGGTCTTTCATCTTGAATTTTTGTTTTTTCTTCCAAGTGCCTTCTTCTCTTCACTTGTCCATATTTAAGTTTAAGACACTTAACATTTTTTAGAAGTTTTGTGAGTTTGGACAGAGGTTTTCAACACGTTCAAAATAGTTTAGGTGATTAGCTTGCTTATTGGTGGAAATGTAGAACTTCTCTCTGGGGATTTTCTTTTTCCCTATAGAAGAAACGTCTAGTTTTCTGTTTGGCCTTCAGGGTCCCTGGAGAGAGATGGAGGAAGGTGACTGATGGTGGACAAGAAGAGTGGGCTTTGGGAGACCTCACCATTCATACTGCAACCTTTTGGATATGCCTTCTCTATTCAGTTGGGGCCTCCCCACACTTGACTGTGCCTGGTGTTGCTGTACCTGGAGCCTCCGCAGTACAATCCTCCAGATCCATATCTACTAATTTCCTTCAGGAATAGGGGAGGGATGGTTGCTTCTTTCTTTGCAGTGGGTGAGGGTATCTGGGATTCCAACTAGACTTTGAATAATATCCTATATCACCCCTTGGTGTCGTTGACTTGACTTCTGTGTGCCTGTTGATTCCAAATCCTGAGTTCTCTGGGATTCTTCACGTCAATCTGTTTGCTTCTCCTTGTGCACAGCTGCAGGTAGTACAGTTTCACCTAAGTCAACAATTACTCTTTTTTCCATTTTCCATCTTGCAAAATTTGGATGACCTTTCTTATCTACTCTTATTACTCTAGTTCTCTTTTTCTTTTGGGCTCACATTTTTGGTTCCTTTTTTCTAATTTTAATGAAGTATCTGAAGGAAATGGAGATTATTTTTCAGTACAATCTACCACATTTAATAGAATGTCTGTAATAATTTTCACTGAACTTTTATAGAGGTGTCTACATGGCTTCTGGAGAGATTGGACTGCAGTATAGTGTCAAAATTCTATAGTTGGGCTTCCTGTCTTAGGCCAAATACTTTCTCTGTCTTCCTGAGCTGAATTTTCAGAGCTGACTTCCTGAATGTTCCCAAGTCACTCCCACATAGTTTCTTCCTGTTTGGCTGTTGATGATACTTTCATTCCCATCCTCTCCTCTTGTGAATGTCATCCCCTTATCTGGATAGGCCAGTTCCAGCTACCCATTGATGTCAAACTGCAAGTGAGGAGGCTTTGTGTATCACATACTTAGTTCAAACAGTCATAAAATGGCATAGATACTTATTTCCTGGCCAGTCGGGATTTGCAGCTCTCCCTATTTTACAAGGTGTCAATGCAGCTGAGAAAGGGGAAAATCATTCCTGTGGTAGGGATCTGATTTGTGGAGATGTAGGAAATGCAAGCAGAGAATAATGAAAAGAAATAAAGTTAGATTCTTTCAATTTGTGGAGGTATGGCCCCATGTTACCTTCTCTAAGTGCTTTGTTACATCTTCACGCGTCCCTTTCTCTACTTCAAACAAGTATTATCTAAGATCGCTAGGTTCTGTTTTAATGTTTTATTATTGCTGCTGTTGTAAATTTTTGCTTATGTTTCTTAGTAATACACTCATCCAATATTGACATGTGCACCAACCCAAACTGTACATGAAAGTCTTTTACATACTGTCTTCCTCTGTTGGTATCACTTGGGCTTCTTGGGTGTAAGACATTCCTGTTTACATTTTACATGTCTTTTCTTTCCTTGAAAGACTGACATTAAACCATATTCAATACATTTATACTGAATTGATAGGGAGGTTCACAACTTAAGATAATTATTTGAACGGGGGACAGGGGACAAGGATTTTAGTGTTAATGACATAAATACATTCCAATTAAAATGAAAAATATTCTGGAAGTTATTTTTAGGGAAAAGAATATGTGGGGGATGGATAAAAACCTTCTTACCATGAAGACTCATAGCCCAGGTACTCCTGGAGGACAGAACCTGTGTTTTATTTATCTGTATAGCTCTGAAAACTTTGAGCATAATAAATGTTAGACAAATAACTATTGAATAAATGAAAAAAATAAAAATATTAGTGAGATGGGTCCTGCCTGTCAGAACTACTTTTTGAGCCCAATGTTAGAGGAACTTAGGCAAGGCTCAGACAAAAATGATAAATTTGGGTTCTGTCCCAGCATAGCACACAAATTATGACTCAGGGTATTCTGGCTGGTATGCCCAGATGACTACTAGGCTGTTGGTGGTGATCTTTAGGACAGTTTTGCTGTGTTGTCATCCTTTTTCTCCATTTGGTACACAGCCACACTATCATAATTTCCTTAAATGTGACACTTGCACGTTGTCTCCATTAGATGCTCTGTTTGGCCAACATACATCTGTACCTTAAAACTTCTAAGCATCCTAAATGATAGATGAACTAAGATACAATTAAAATATGCTTTAGTAAATTCATATATTTAAATAATTGAAGCTTGTTTTTCTTGTATTTTACTTGTATTTTACTAATGTGGTTTGATGGTTTCTGTACCCTGAAGTTGTTTTAATAAAGGGCACATTTTTAGAAACTCAACAAAACAAACAGATAAATTGTCTTTGCATAGCTCTACATCAGATTAAATGTTCACCACTGGAAGTTTTGTTCTTGCAGGAAGTAAATGAAATGTTCTCATCTCTGCTCATAAAAATCAAGTATAAAGTTTGTCTCTTCACAGACAATCGCTTGGCTCTCTGGGAGGCAAGAGCCTAGGAAGCATCAACAGCTGATTTTATTGGTATTTTCCCCACTCCCAATCAGCATGTTACCTGGGCAGATTATGTACCCTACTTGTGTATATGACACAGATTTAGTCCATGCCAGCCCTAAATCAAGCCTGTTAAGGAAAATGATTATTTAATTCTTCAGGAACAGTAAGGAAGACTTTATTCAGGACCATCACAATAGGTGTAGGAACCACTGCAATGGAGCTTTGCACTGGGGAGAGAGATTGGCTCAACTCTGAGTACAGCAATAAAACATGGACATTTACAAGGAGATGAGTTAGGGGATTTAGTCGTTGGAATATTGTTACAAGGAAACATCAGGGGTAACGGGAGATTCTGGGAAAACTGACCTAACAGGTTTCTTGCTAAAGGCAGGCCAGGGTGATCAGACATCACCTGGAGGGTGGTAGAAAATAAAGAACTTAATCATGTATCAAGTGTGATCAGATATTGAGGATGGGAGATTCTGGGTAAACTGATTAGCAATATTCCTGCTAAAAGTGGATAATACAGAAGGAACATGGGAGCCCAAGAGTCAAGGCCTAGTTGAGTCATCTTTTGTTAAGTATTTGCAGAATTACATTTTGGAACTTGGTAGTAGAGGATATTTGCCAGATGATGCTATTGGGCAGGTATTTAGTGAGGGGAGTTTCTATGAAAATAAAAGAAAACAGAGATTAATGGTTGGAAACCCAGTTTCTGAGTCCAGAGGGCAGCAAGTCGAGATTTCTAGACCTCAGCTGAAAGCATCTTTTGATGATGATGTGAGAATGGTAGTGACCATCCAAGGAATTTCTTGGTTTACAGTTTGAATGTCTTTGATGATGGCATTGGTTGTTCAGTGATGGCATTGGTTGTTTTGGTGAAATTTCTGAGTGGCCCAAATAGTGCAGGCACAAACGTTGCCTATACATGATCTGTTATAGTTATTTCTTTAAAGTTTATATCAAGTTATATCGAGTTGTCCAACTTTAGCTTTCAGGGCTTCAGTTTTAGTTCTCAGTCAGGTCAAAAGGGTAAGATAAAATTTGGAAATGTTAGTCTAGAGAGTTGTAGTTGGATATGTAGGGAAACTAGAATTCAGGATTCGATCCGGTTTACAGGTACATAACAAATTAGAAAGTAAAATGGAGTTTACAGAGGTAAAATATAGCTGAAAGACAGTGAACGGGATTATAATCAGATACCCACCATGATGTGCTATAGCTTTCCATTGAAACATACAATTTATGTCTATAACCATTCCTGCTTTTATCAAAGATAATGAAAGTAATATTATTCTGATTTGCAACGTAAGTCTTGTCTCATTAGATTTGGCTTGATTACTTTCATAAGTCCAGCAAAAATGGTAACTGACTACATAGGTCTTTTTTAGTTTGCTTTGCTGGAGATTTCAATAAGGAATCTTATGAAAGGAATTAAGACTTCTAAAAGCCTCTCAAGGCTAGGAAGCCAAGCCAAGAAATCACAAGCAAACTTCACCTACAGTATCTATAGATCTGGGAGAATTCCTCTCATCTCGAGGTTCTCAATTACCCTTAGGTTCTTAGGCCTCCCTCAAAGTGAACTTCCTTGTCTATTTTTAAGGTTGAGAACCTGTAAGCCAGGCAGCAGGCCAATTTTTACAAAAGGGCTTTGTAAGCATTGGATTCATAAAGTCAACCTTTGTTCCTCAAACTTAACTGATTTTATCTGATCATATCATATTTTAGGCCTCTTTCTCAAATAGGACGTTCCAGAGAAAGCCTTCGTAAATAACCAAGTTTTGCAATTGTGCCCTGCTGCAAGAACATTCTTATTGAACTTATGCAAATAACTATATTGCCAAGAATTTAAGAATAATCAGTAAGAGGTTCAGAATTTTGAAGCAATTATATAGGAAGAAAAAAATTCACTTTTGTTTGCAAGACCTTTCAGGAAAGCATGAGTAAAACAAAACTACCTGTGGAGGACAAAAGAAGAAAAAGTAATAAAATGCCCATGGTTAAAGATCTGCTGAGAGTTTATTTGACAAGAAAATTTGTTTTTCTCCTTAACACACAACAAAAATAATAACCAAAATTATGACTGATAGCATTATGCCAGGATATGTCATGGACAGTGAAGTTATTGGCAAATTTATATGAACTTCATATAACTTCTGAAGTACATTAATAATTAACCATACAAATATAACTAGGAAAGTTTAAAGTCTCTCTTCTAATTTGATAATGTTTTTCATATAATTTAATATATTGAATAAGTTGATTTTTAAAAAACATTTTATAAGATGAAAGAATCCGTTGAAATTTTCCAGGGACTGTCTGGGAAATGAGTGTAGTTTAAGAGCAGGAAGATTTCATTAAGAATTTCATTTTGGGAAGGCAAAATTTTCAAAAATGTAAAAACTTTAGTTCATTCAATGTGAGAGGGCTCAGTTTTCTTAAATAACGAGGACATGATAAAGGCTATCAGAAAGCACAAAATCTTACTTTCCTAGTCAAGTTACTTAAAGCATAAAGAAAAACCTTTTACAATTTCTTATTGTGAGTGCACTCATAATTCAGAAAACTTTATTATTTTAACATAGAGAAAACCAAATTCTGGTTTTGCGTTGGTGTACTTTTGATATTAAAGCTCATTTTTAATAAAACATAAACCTATTTAAATGTTTAGTCAGCTTAACTACACATAAAATTCTTTTTTCACAAACTTTTGCAACTTTCTTATATGCATTCAGGGTTTTTCACTCCCACATTTTCCTCTTTCTTATTGTAGAAAAATCAGTAATTCTCCTTAGAATAAAATTGCTTACCTTTTTTCCTGAGCAAAAACACATCCTTCAAACCTTCTTGTGACTCCCTGTAAAAAAATACACTCTACTATTCTTGCATATTTTTCAGTTTTTTTCCCTTTACCCATATAATTAGTAGTTTCAGTTACATGTATCAAGTATAATTTTAACTACTGATAAACTTTTACAGAAAAAACTGGGAAGTAGTCTATCACATATCAGCATTCTGTATCAGAGTAGCAAATTTATGAATATATTATTTCACACTTTCTATAGGTAAAATTTTCCTCATAGTTAAATACTTTAATGTGTAAAAAAGAATATTTATTGATAGACTCAAATATCTGTAGTCTCTCTGTAAAAAAATTAAAAGCCAAAATAAATACACTTATGTTTAACACTTAAGGTGTTTCAGTATTCTATCTTATTTGGAAATAATCTATTCCATGAATACTTGTAATTAACCAGTAGTAACTTTAAGGTTTCAAGTTACCAAAAAGATTGTAGAAACTATTTTCAGGCAGACTTACTATAACAGTGAAGCTAACCATCTTCTGAATAATTCCATGTTGTCTATTTTTAACCTTATATGACTTATAAACCCAAATAGAATAAATGTATGCTGAAATTATATTTAATGCTGATAATGCAGAATACAGAGCTTTTTTTTTTTAAATTAAACCAACAATATTTAGTCTTATTTACCAAAGATGTGATATCAGGAAACATTTGTGTTAGTTTTTAAATTGGGTTTTAAGAATACTTAAGTTATGTAAGTGCTCCTTTATTTGTAAGCCAATTTTAGAACTCCAAGAAGGGGTTAATTTGGTGATATCCTCCAGAGGTAGAAAAATATAACATATCTAACATGCATACCTAGACATACGTAAACATAGACAGATGTAAAAGGAGGTCTAACAGCTTTTGTTCTTCAATTTTAGCCCTGGGGCAGTAAAATGGTAATACACGTATGAAACTCACTGATTCTTCTCCACTTTATATTTTTATCCAACTTATTATTCTAACAAAGTGGGACAAGTTGACATTATCTACTCAATAAGTTTTTTAAACTTTTATTTTCTTATCAATATTTATGGAGAAGACTTTTTTAACTTTTATTTTGCCCTTATATGTAATCTCAGGAAGGCTGTGGACTATACTTTAAGCCAAGGAGACACCCACAAGCTGTTTTGATGTCTCCAAAGCCTATCTGAGTTGATAAAAATATTCAGCCTATTTTTCTTTTAATCTGTCTGCTTTTTAGTCTGTGTTAGTTGCTTTGGGGTCACCCTGAGTCCCTTCCCTGGGGGCCCCCAATAGTGATAGAGACCTAACACTTAAGTGACTGCAGAGAATTTAAGAGGCTGAAGTGAGAAGGGAAAGGCTTGGGAGGCCTGGAAAGATAGATGGAGGAGGTAGGGGTTCAATTTAAGGAAACCAAAGGGAAGATTGGAGGTGGCTAGAGGAGGGAAAAAAAGGAGCAGAAGCAATGGGAATGGAGAGGTCTTAGAGGGGGGAGATTTTAAGTTTCCCAAAGAGACCAATAAGCTTCCCAGTTACCTTCAGGAAAATTATGCCAATGAGAAGGAGATGGACAGAATTGGTGGAACATAGTCAGCAGGTGTTCAGTAAGGGAGTCTCAGTAGATTGAGATATTTCCCTGGAAGGAGCAGGATCAAATAGAACAACAAAGCCTCATAAAGACAAAAAAAATTTTCTATATCAGAAATTGGAGAGTGAATCACTACTTAAAACAAAAAGCCAGGAAGAAGTACTTTCAGCTCAGGAGTCTTTCAGCTCAGGAGTCAAGAAATAATCTCTACCAGAGACAGAAAGCTATCCTCTGTCTCAGATTAATCCAGTTTCTACAGTATAGTCAGGATCCTAAGGATAAAAATCTGTCCTCACCAGCTTCCACAGATAATTGTTCAGAATAATGAATGGTTCAGGAGTCTGACCAAAGGATTCTTGATCAATCAGTAAAAAGTGAAGACAAAGGCTTCATAGGTGCAAACACTTAAGGTCCTAAGTGAGAAGTCCAGGGGGTCTTGTGATATGTCTGATCCTGTTTAAGTCACAGCATATAACTGTTAAGGAGACAATTATTCATTCACTTAAAAAATGGCAAGTCAGATTTTATTCAGGAGTATCACGATAGTTATAGGGACCACCACAATGGATTTTTGCAGTGGGGGTTAGAAATTGGGCTCAATCCCAAATACAATAAAGAAAAGTCAGAATTTATAGTCAAGAAGCAGAGTAATGGGTGGGTTTAGTGGATGAAAAATTACTAAGAGGAAATATCAGGGTTAACAGGGATTTTGAGCCAACTGACCTAACAGAATTCTTGCTAAAGGCAGGCCAGATGATCAGACATCACCTGGGAGCTGGTGGAAGATGAGGAAGCCAATCAAATATCAAACAATTAGAGTAGAGGATTCTGGTTAAACTGACTTAGTAGAATTCTTGCTAAAATTGGACAATGCAGAGATAAACACAGAAGCTCAAAAGTCTGAGTCTAGGTGAGTCGGGAGTTCATAGGAGCCTGTTAAGAGTTTTTTCAAGGATAAAATCTTTGTCAGCATGTATCTTTGAAACAAAAAAATATGACATTTTGCTTTCAGTCTAAATGTCCACAAACTTTTTTTTACTATTACTGTTGCTGCTCTTTTATTATTTATAAATATACTGTGATTATTTTATACTATTAGAATTCTAATTCTACTTTGTGTATTATTCAGAATTTCTATACCACATTTAATCCACTATTCTCTCACACATAAAATTACAGTGCATCATTTATTCAAAGCCAAAAGGGAATACTAAAGATCCAGAAGTTCCCCATCTCCTGTCACATTTCCTGACTATTTTAGGGTAGAGAATGTGCATCTTTACAGATACCTCAGCAAATTTTAATTTGCAGAACTAAATTAGATAAGTAGAATGAACTGCAGAGAAAATGTTGCCTAGGAAAATTTCTTAAGGCATTAAAACTTGAGTAATCTCATGGCAGCAGTTTGCGGGTATGTCTAGCACCACCCTCTACTTACTTGATATTGTCACTTTCAGTGTGGCCCTCAAGTTCAATGTCACATTCACAATTGTTCTCTATTTTAGGTTTGAGTTAGTCACTCTGTGACATTCTAACACAGTGGAACTAAACTTTCTAATGTATCTGTAGTAGTTAACCAAGGAATGAAAATAAAGGTTTAACCAAAACAGAGAAGACTAGTGTATTCATACGGACAGATGGACTATATGTGTATTTCTGTTGAAACCAATTAAGGTGAGAAATTCTAAGTCTCTTTCAAATTCTTGAAAGCTTTTCTTAGAGCTATAATTACTTTCATTGCGGCCCTTGTTGGCTTTCTTCATTTTGAATTGTGCATTGCAGGCAGTTCTAATTTCTGTATGCATCCCTGCAGTTCCAATTAGTAAAATGTAGCTTTCCTTGTAGATGGGTAACTACCATTGCCTTTGAAATTGCTTAACTTTCCAAATACAGATGAATTCCTAAAATAATTTGTGGACTCTTAAAAGCATGTGTTTTATATGTAAATTGCTAATAGAAAGTACTAAAACACTAGCCAGAGCAGAGCACTTGCCTTGATTTCACTGACGTCAGCATATCAGGCAAAAGATACTATAGCGCAGACTTTATTTCAGCATCTTGATTGTAGCTTGAAGGAAATAAGCTCATTATCATTGTGCCTCCTACAAAGTAAAAAAAGAAACAAGAACACAGTAAGAGTCTCTTTTATAATGTTGCATAATAACCATCATTTTTCCATCATGACTTTTAAAAAAGTACAGTTTCAGTTTTTTATAAAGAATGGAATGCCATGTGGCTCTATTATTAGGTTTTTCTTGTCCCACTGCATGGAAAGGATTTTTTTTTTAAACCAGTCATTTGCAGTGCTTCTGAGAAAGTATTTTAGAAATACAGGTTGGCAAAATCAGTGATTAGAACTGGAGTCTATGACCTTGTAGTATGCGTCTCTTTCAGATTACGGTTGATGAAAAGGGAGTCGTCAGGGTCATCATGCAGCTCTTTCTTTCCTTCATGGCTTTCTGGGTTAGAGAATCTCATAGAGTGATTTTTTTTTTCTTCTTATTTTGTTCCCTGCTTGTGTAAGAAGAAAGAGAAGAAAATATAAGAGAAGAAGTATTTTTTAGAGAGACCGTCTCCTCTTTTATAATTCTACCATTTTTAAATGTTTATGCCTGGTCTAGAGGTTATATATGCTGCACATTTTACTCTTGTGATTTAACACTGTGTGTAGCAAGTTCCCAGTAAATACTGCTGAATGATGAAGAAATGAATAACAAAAATCACAGAGATTCTGTCTGTAAAGACCAACTTAAGTTTAAGAATCCTACTGGTATCACTTTTAGATTTACTTCCTTCTGTAAAATTCCAGCTAAAACAAACTACTTGGACTTCTTCAATTACATCTCATTCTTTCCTGCTCCTGTCTTTTCCTCTTTTTTTTTTTTTTTTTTTTTTTTTTTTTTTTTTTTTTTTTTTTTTTTTTTTTTTTTTTTTTTTTTTTTTTTAAATAAGGGTGTTCCTTCCAGACTCTATAAATCCTACCTTTGCTTCAAGTCCCAGCTTGGAAATTCCACTTTTCCCTCAAGGTGTGTAGCCAGACCACCTTGATGTTCTTTTTCTTAGCTGCTCAGAGAAGCCAAAGTCTGGGAGCAGTTTTGGCTGGGGGCGGTTCTTGATGGCATAATGTGGGTTCTCTGTAGATATCATTTGGGGTTGCATTGCAGGACACAATGACTACAAAATGAAAATATTTCTTCCTGAGGTAGGATCTTCACCAATATTTTTTAAAGATTTTTTTTAATTTTTAATTTTTATATTTCAATAGGTTTTTGGAGAACAGATGATATATGTTTACATGAATAAGTTCTTTAGTGGTGATTTCTGAGATTTTGGTGCACCCATCACACGAATAGTATACCTGAAGCTTATCTCCAAGTCCCCAAAGTACAAAGTATCATTCTTTGCCTTTGCATCCTCACAACTTAGCTCCTGTATATGAGTGAGAATATACGATGTTTGGTTTTCCATTCCTGAGTTACTTCACTTAGAATAATACTCTCCAATTCCATCTAGGTTGCTGTGAATGCCATTATTTCATTCCTTTTTATGGCTGAGTAGTATTCCATGGTGTGCGTGTATGTATATAACATGTGGCATATATATACTACTCAGTAGTATTCCATGGTGTATGTGTATATATATCCATGGTGTATGTGTATATCTACACACCATGGAATACTACTATCTATTTATATACACATAATACCACATTTTCTTTATTGTTAACTGATGGGCATTTGGGCAGGTTCCATATTTTTGCAATTGCACATTGTTTTTGAGATTCATTCACATGGCAGTGCAGTTCATTTTAATTGCTGAGTAGTACTCTATGGAATGGATAAACCACATTTTCTTTGTCCATTCACCAGTTGATGAATAATTGGATTATTTCCAGTATTGGGCTTTTAAAACAATGCTGCTATAAACATCTGTGTGTATTATTTTTGTGGACATATGTTTTCATTTCTTTTGGGTATATACCTAGTCTTGGAATTGCTAGGTTGTATGGGGATGTCTGCCATATCACCAAACTGTTTTCCAGTGTGTGGTAGCATTTGACATTACTACAAACAAAGTATGAGGGTCCCAATTTCTCCTCATTCTCACTAACATCTGTTGTAGAATATCTTTGTCTGTAAAGCCATTCCAGTGTGTATAAAGTGGTATCTCATTTTACTTTAATTTGCATTTCCTTAATAACTTGTATTGTTGGCCATCTTTCATGCACTTATTAGCCATTAGGATATCTCCTTAGTGAAATACCTATTCAAGTCTTCTCTTATTTTTTAATTGGGTTGCCTGTCTTCTAACTATTTAGTTATAAGGGTTCTTTGTATATTCTAGATACAGGTACTTTAATGGATATGTAATTTGCAAATTACAAATTATTTTTTCCAGTTCTGGGTTTATTTATTCATTATCCTAATAATACATTTTGAAATGCAAAAGTTTTCAATTTTGATGAAATTCATTTATCTATATTCTTGTATAAATCATGCTCTGTTGTCATTTTAACTCTTTGCCTAATAAAAGTTCTCAAAGACTTTCCCTGATGCTTGCTTACAACAGTTTAATAGCTTTGCTCTACATTTATGTTTATAAGTCATTTTGAGTTATGTTTACATGTGGGACAACACAGGATCTAAATTCATCCCTAATATTAATAATTTGCGCCTTCTCTTTTTTTTCTTGATCAGTCTTTGTTAATTTTGTTTTTTTATTGATTTCACAATCAATGAAACCAATACTCTTTGGAAAAAATTCTAATGTTTTTATATCTATTTAACCTACTTGGTCTCCAGGGTTTATTGTTTCCCTTTTCTCTTTGCTTTGTGTTTTGTTTGTTCTTTTGGTAGTTTCTAATGGTGCAATCTTAGGTTATTGATTTCTAATTGTTCTACTTTTCTAAGATAGGGTTTTAAAGCCATAGACTTCTCACTAAGCATTGCTTTGTTGTGTCCTGCAAATTCTTATTTGTTGTATTTTCATTTTTATTTAATTAAAAATTGTCTTACTCTACTTGGGATTTCTTCTTTGGCCTATGTGTTATTTAGAATTGTATTATTTAATTTGCAATATTTAGAACTTTTCTCATTTTTGCCTATTGTTTAGTTATAATTTAATTCTGTTGTGATTGGAGAATTTACATTGTAAATCATTTTGCATTGGGACTTGTATTATGGACTAGCATGTATCTTTCCTGGAGAAAATTTTTTATTCGCTTGAAAAGACTGTGTTTTTCTCTTGTTTGTGAAGCATTCTGTAGATTTGAGTTAGGTCAAGTTGGCTAATGGTGTTAATTTAGCCTTCTTTATTGTTGATTTTCTCTTTTGTTGTATGAATTATTGAAACTAATGTATTAAAGTCTTTGTTATTGTTGAATTATCTATTTTTTGTCTCAATTAGGGCAATTTTTGTTTCTTATATTTTGGGCTTCCCTTGTAGATACACATGTGGAAAGTATAGTGGTAATATTTATAATATTTCCCCAATTAAATAACACTTTATCACTATAAAATGTTCCTCTTTGTCTCTAGTAATTTTTTTAGTATGAAAGTTTATTTCATCTGATATTAGCATAGCCATTCAAACTTTTTATATTTACAGTGGGGTATAACTTTTCTTATCCTTTTACTTTCAATCTATTTTACAAAATGCAATGCACTTTAATAATAAAAATACTCAATACTAGGAATAGGAGAGAACTTCCTCAACCAGCTACAGAATATCTACAAAACCTCCCACAGCTAACATCACATTTAATGATGAAACAGTGGATGCTTTCCCCTAAGACCAGCAAAAATATTGGCCACTCTCACCACTTCTATTCAGTATTGTACTGGAGGTTCCAACCAGAGCAATTAGCAAGAAACAATTTAAAAAGACATAGAGACTGGAAAGAAAGAAGTAAAACTATCTCTGTTAGCAGATGATGCTATCTTATGTACAGAAAATCCTAAGGAATTTACTTAAAAGCTATTAAACTAATAAACAAGTTTGGCAAGCTTGAAGGATACAAGATCAATATACAAACATCTGTTGTATTTTTGTATAGTTTTAAGAACATTCCAAAAATGAAGTTAAGAAAACATTTCCATTTACAATAACATCAAGAAATAAAATAGGAATGCATTTAGCAAAAGAAGTTCAAAATTTACACTCTTAACAACTATACAAGGTTGCTGAAGAAAATTTAAAAAGGTCAAAATAATTTGAAGAACATTCCATGTTCGTAGATCTAACACTTAATATTGTTAGAATAACTATACTTTCTAAATTAAACTACAGATTCGATGAAATCCCTATCAGAATCTCAGCTGACTTTCATGTAAGTATTGCCCAGCTGATTTAAAAAACTCATATGGAATTGCCATGGACCCAAAATACCCACAACAATTTTGGCAGAAGAAAACAAAATTAGGGCACTCACACTTGTTGATTTCAAAACTTACCACAGAGCCAAAGTAATGAAGACACTGTAGTACTGGCATACGCATACAGATCAATGGAATAGAAGTGAGAGTCCAGAAATACACCCGTACATCTATGGTCAACTGTTTTCCAACAAGGTTGCTAAAACTATCCAATAAAAAAAAGTTATTTTTCAAAAAATAGTGCTGAGACAACTGGATATCTATATTCACAAAATACAGTTAGGCTCTAACCATATACAAAAATTAACTCAAAATGAATCAAAGACCAAAACATGTTAGTTAAAATTATATAAGTTAAAAAAATACGTGGGGTTAAATATTCATGACAAATAATTTGACAATGACTTCTTAGGTGTGACATGAAAGGCATGAAAAACAAAAAAAAATGTATTAGACTTCACTAAAATCTAAAAATTTTGCATAAAAAACACTAAGAACATGAAAAGACAACCGCTAAAAGACAATTATTATAAATCACATGTATAATAAAACATTTATTGTAGACTATACAAATAACTCATAGAACTACAATAAATAATACCTCAGTTAAAAATGGGTGAAGTATCTGATTAGGCATTATACAAATGAAAATATACAAATGTGCAATATGCACATGATAAGATGCTATACATCCTTGACCATAGGGGAAGAGCAAGTAAACACAATGAGATACCACCTCATACACATCAGGATGACTGGAATCGAAAAGTCAGATCATAGCGGGTGTGGGTGAACACCAGAAGAAATCAGAATCATCACACACCACTGATGGCAATGCAAAGTGGTACAACCATTTTGGAAAATAATCTGGCAGTACCATAAACAGTTAAACATAGAAGTTATAGCAATTAGACTCCTAGATATATACCTAAGGGAATTATTGACGTATATGGACACACAAGCATGTACATGAATGTTTATAGCAGTATTATTCATAATATCCAAAAGATAGAAACAACTCAAATGCAGATCAACTGATGGTTAAATGTAATATGGAATGTCCATACAAGTTGAGATTGTTTGACCATAAAACGAATGCAGAAGTACATAGTACAACAAGTATACTTTCTTCCAAGAGAAACATGGATGAACCTAAAAACATTACTCCAACTGAAAGAAACCAGTAAAAAAAAAAGAAAAACCCACCTCAGATATTACATAAATTTCATTTATATGAAATGTTCAGAATAGGTAAATTTATAGAGATAGAGAGTAGATGAAAATGCTTTGGACTGGGCGGGGGGGAGGGGGGTTGGGTAGTCTAGGGGATAGGAAGTGATACCTGAAGGGTACATTTCTTTTTGAAGTGATGAAACGACTCTAAAATTGACTATTGTGGTGATGGTTGCACATGTTTGTGAATGTAGAGGAAAAAAAATGAATAGTAAAAATAGGTGAATTATACATTATTTGAATTATATCTCATAAGGCTCTTAAAAAGTTCTTTATACATGGTTTTAAAAATTTCCTTGAATATATTTATAATAGCTGCTTTAAAGTCTTTATCTGCTAAATCTGACAATCTGACAATCTGTACCCTACCCACCAAAAGATGGGTATTGGCTATGATTTTCCTATCAGTCACACTTTCTACCTTTTTGCAGGTGTCACTTAATTTTTGTTGAAAAATGATCTTAAATAATATAGAAATTCTGGATTCTAATTTTTTTAATATATGTATTTTTTTAAGTTACTTACTTTAGCAAAATCTGTGTTGTCTGTTTCCCCCTCAGTGTGCCTTCACTAATGTTTCAGCTCCAAAATTTTTTTTTGTTCTTTTTTATAAACCCAGATTCCAAATGGTCACTCCTGTGTGGTTATAACTCAGCCAGTGATTGAATAGAAATGGTACTGAAACATTTAGACCAAGTGAGTCTTCCATTCTCTGTATGAAATCTGTATGTGGACTGGAGAAAAAATGCACATCTCAAGACTACTGCTTTCTGTTGGTTCCTCTTGAATATCCCTGCATGTGCGCACGGTGTTCAGCGTTGGCTAGGGCACTTTCTTACTCTTCTGTGAATGCACAGAGCCTTGCAAAATGAACTCTGCTTTCTAGACCTGTCAGGATATGGGGATGCTTATCAAGACTCCCTATGTCTATCCCATTACTTAGCTTGTGCTGTTAAGTATCTAGCTAGTCTGTCATTTCATTGCTTGCCCCAATCAGAACTGCAGCCTCAGGTTAGCTATGCAGTTGGCCTTCCCTGTTTGTTACTGAGGTTGCTACTGTTATGATCACATGCCTTAGTATTGAGTTTTTCTACTTTCTGCTCCAAATCTAGTGAGAACCCTTGCTGGCAGCAAAGCTGCTGGCTCTCTTGACTTGCCCTGCCATTATAGAACTACTGCGGTGACCAATCTGGGGCAGTGTTAGCAGAGAAACTTGCTCCAAGAAAGCTACAGACTGTCACCGTTTTTGCTGAAGGTTTAGTAGTTTTTCTTGAATAAGTGCTTCTCAGTTTTTCCAAGGCTTTGGTTGATTCCCAAAGTCTTAAAATGGTTGTTTGCAATGTATTTTTCAGTTGTATTGTTGCTTTTTGAAGAAAGGATTGGCAAGTTCTCTTCTGTATGCTAATCACATTTGATTTTTGTAGTCTTGCAGCGAGTGGCTATACAAAACATTTTTTAGTTTGAGTGTCAACTATTAGCAGCCCAGAGAACAGACAGAAGTTTGGAATTTTGTCCTTCCTTTTTTTCCCTGCCAACCAGTCTCTAGAAATGGAAGGAGGGCAGTACTCTGATAAGGTATCCCATATTTATGTATTATTTGTTTCTTATACCGTTCGCTAAGTTCCACCTTCTCCACTAAGATTTTGAAGTGAATTTCTGGAATAAAATTCTCACTAGAGACATCTTTGTTACAGACATAAGTAGCAGACAAACTTTAGAATTTCATCATATGCTTTTTGGATTAGCTACTTACACAAGCATTCATAGGGTGGCTGAAGTACATTTAATCTAAAGCCAGTACAGAAAGGAATTAAGTCATGTAGCATCCAACAGTTTTACTGCCTAAATAATTCCTTTATAGCTCTTTTCTTATTCTTCTCCAATGGCACTTTTAACTTTGTGTCTTATCTTAATGTTATCTGTGTGTTTATCTTCTCAGGTTTTGAGCTCCATGAGGCTCTGTCTTATTGCCCCTGCATCCTTTGCATAGTTCTTTGAAGATAAAAAGATGCTCAAGAGGTATCTATGAGAAATAAGAAAAACATCAAAGTTAGTACTTCTGTATTGTCTTTAGCAGAAGTTAATTTCTGTCATTTTCTTTGTTCTCTGTCAGCTAGAATATTATTAGCAAACAGTTTGGTATTATTTAGCAACACAACAAACAATGACATTTGTATTCTCAAGGAAATGCACTTGTTTTCTAAACGTGGTTGCCATGGCAGTATGGCACAGAGATTTATTAAGACGTGCATTTTCCAGAAAAATTTAACCTATCCAGTTTTGGTCAATTTCATGTCAAGAAAATGAAAATCTTTTTATTTTTCCTGAAAGTGATGAAGAAAGCTAGGCACAAACAAAAAGTTACAAAGGATAATGTTAGTCCAATAACAAGGACTCAAAGATACTGTTTTGCTTTCCTCTCTGATTTTTATTTCAGAGTGTGATCTAGTTTACAATTTAGGCAGTAATTAATTGAATATGGAAGGCAACTGGAATCTTATATTTCATAGTAAATTATGCTAAATATGAATCATAGTTTTGAGAAACTGCATGACACATGCAATTTGAGCCCGCAAATTTCAAAATCTTTTTTTAAGGGACGATACCAGCATTGGTACCAATTGGCAACATTTTAAGTAACAAATTCTAGTAGCAATGCCTTCTGTTACTTCTCTCAGGAAAGAAATGAGGAGGATTGCAGATTTTTGGAGGATTTGTGTAATAAGAATGGTAGTTATCTATGTTATTTTTCAATGCAAAATAAATTGACAATAAAATGATAGCCACATTTTTCTATTTTTACAAAAGGGATTTTACATTAGATACAATTAATTAGGTTGGCAAAAAAAGATTCTAAATTAAATCTAAGTATCTGTTTTCTTGGGAAGCTTGTTCTGAAGTGTAAGAGATTGTTCTGAAATTGTAATGTCTGAAATTTGTGAGCTAAGGTTATTTTATTAAATTGCTTTATTCCTTTGAGCCCCAGTTTCTGTATAAACTAAGAAAAATAATACTATAATATTTGAACCAGTATCTCCTTTTTTAGCAGGCATGGACTTTTGGGGATGCCAAAATAATTGAATTTGGGGCCTTCCTTTAAATTTTCTCTTTAGCTCACTGAGTTTTTATAATATTTGTCTACTTATTTGTCAGCAACCACACGTTCAACATCTAGTTCTTTTTTAAGCTATTATTGGCAGTGACCACTAAGTGATGTTACTGAAAAAAGGGAGTATTTGACAAACCCCGAAGCCCTATTATTATTTTCTGCACTAATCGCCCCTTGTTTCCATATATGGCAAAGTATGAATATTATAAAAGTTGTTTACTTGAGATATCAACAGTTAACAGCACAGAGAACAGACAAAAGCTTTGGAATTTCAACTCTTCCCTTTTCCCTGTTCCACTAGTCTCTAGAAATGGAAGAAAGGCAATATAGAGATAAGGTATTCCATACTTCCATATTATCTTTTCCCCTACTCCAGTCTTATACTCATCCAGAACTAGAAGCAGATATAATTTAGCTATTTTAGAACAATTTTTACTCTGCTGTGTAGCACGATGCCTTAAAACTCTGAATGATCAGTTAGAGGATAAATGTCTTCATTGGAATCTGTCTTTAAATTTTATTCAATTAGGTCTCAAATTAGAATGAAATTAGAAATTAGATCTTAAATTAGATCGGAAAAATTAGATAATAAGGTCAGTAAAGCTTTCAAATGGCACATGAGTTTTCTTTCATTATGTAACAAATCAGCTCAAAATGTAGTGCTTTAAAAGTACAATCATTCATAAAACTGTGATTCCAAAATAGTGGTGTAGAGACAAACTGGCTTCACTCCCCCTCACAGAAAATCAAAAACAAATACTCAGTGCTGAGATTTTCACCAGCAACAACCTAGAACTCAAATAAGAGAATGAGACAGTTCCTGGAGCCACACAGGCGTAGAAAAACTCTTGAGTAGACAGTAAGATAACCAGGCCTCCACATCCATGATGCCTCTCCCCCTCATCAAACTGGCACCAAGTATTTGAAAATTTTTTCTCCAATTCATGATTTCTACATTGGAAGAAGTGAACTTGAAGCAGTCAACCAGCTTCCCCATCTTTGTCCTTTCCCTGGCAGAGCTGTCCTCTCCTTATCCCACAGGAAGTATTGTGACTGCCTAAAGGGGGAAATATCCATAAGGATAGCCTTAGACAAAAGAGGGAGGCTGGACTCCTGTTCTCAGCCTGGAAATTCTTTTCTGTAACTCAGCCAAAGGAGGTGCCTAATTAGAGTGGCTGTTCAGCAACACCAGGCTGTAGGAAGTATATTCCACATGTCTTCTGAACACAAACCCTTATCCAGACTTTCCACACTGCTAGGATAATTCCTTTGGGACTTCTCATGTTTGGGGCAGGCAGCATTCTAACCATGTACTAAAGGTGAGGTGAACCTGGGCTTAAGACACCACCTACAACCAAAAAGAAGGCAGTAACCTAATGACCAAGATTTGCTAAGTAAATATATTCAGTGAAAACCAAAACAAGACAGAGAAAACTAGAAAAACTGATTAGTCATTCAATAAAAAGATGAAGATGTAGATGCACAAGAAACAACAGCATTAGGGAGCTATGACCTCCCCAAAAGTATGTAGCAAAAATCCAGTGACTGATTTTAATGAGATGACAATTTGTGAGCTTTCTGACCAAGAATTCAAAATAGCAGTTTTAAGGTAATTCAGTGATCTCCAAGATAATACAGAAAAGCAATTTAGAAATGTATCAAAGAAATTGAAATAATAAAAATCAAATTTAACAGAAATCTTGAAACTGAGAAGTACATTTTCTGAACAGAGGAACTCTTTGGAGGATCTAAACAGCAGGATGAATCAAGTAGAGAATGGAATCAGTGAACTTTGAAGATCAGCTGTTTGAAAATATAAAGCCACAGAAGGAAAAATAAAAAAGAAAAAAATGAGGCCTGCCTACGAGATACATAAAATTACCTCAAAAGATGAAATCTGAGAATTACTGGTTTTCAAGAGGGAGGAGTAGAAAGCTTATTAAAAGTAATAATAAAAGAAAACTTTCTAAAACTTGGAAATATATAAATATACAGCTACAGGAAGGTCTTGGAATACCCAATAGATTCAACCCAAATAAGACTACCCAAAGGTATTCCATATAACTTATATTGGATAAAATAGATCACAAATCAAAGACTTAAAAAGAAAAAGACAAAGAAGATTCCTATATAATGCTAAAGGGGTCAATACAGCAAGAAGATATAACAATGATAAATATCTACGCACCCAATGTAACTGTCAAGTATATAAAGCAAACATTAATAGACCTAAAGAGAGAGATAGGCAATAAAATCATAATAGTAGGGGACTTTAACAGCCCACCCTCAATAATAGACAGATTATACAGACAAAAAATCAACAAAGAAACAGCAGAGTTAAACTACACATTAGATCTAACAGAGTAATTAACATTTACAAAACATTTTACCCAACTGCTGCAGAATACACTTTTTTTTTCCTTCAGCACATGGATTGTTCTCTAGAATAGACCATATCATAGGCTACAAAGCAAGTCTGAACAAATTTTTTAAAAAACATAGAAATTATGTCAAGTATCTCTTCTGGCCACATGGAATAAAACTGGACATCAATAACAAGAGGAAACTTGAAAAATACACAAACACATGGAAATTGAGCAACATGCTCCTAATGACCAATGGGTCAATGAAGAAATTAAGAAGGGAATTAAAATGTTTCTCAAAACAAATGGAAATACAGCATACCAAAATCTATGGGATATGGCAAAAGTGGCACTAAGAAGAAAGCTTATAGCAATAAACACCCCTCAAAAAAAGTAGAAATGCTGCAAACAAACAACCTAACAATGAACCTCAAAAAAGTAGAAAAGCAAGAACAAACCAACCTTTAAACTAGTAGCAGGGAAAAATACTAAAGATCAGACAAGAAGTAAATAAAATTGAGAATAAAAACACAAGTACAGAAGATAAATAGAATGGAAAGTTGGTTTTTTGAAAAGATAGGTAAAACTGACAAAACTTTAGTTAAGACTAAAAAAAAAAAAGAGAGAAGACCCGAATGAATAAAATCAGAAAAAAGGAGCTGTAACAGCTGAGACCTCAGAAATATAAAGACTCATTAGAGACTATTATGAACAACTGTATGCTAACAAATTGGAAAGCCTATGAGGAATGAATAAATTCTGGGACACATACAACTTGCCAATATTGAATCATGAAGACGTAGAAAAGCCTCAACAAACTAATGATGAGTTATGAGATAGAAGCTGTAATAAAGCCTTCTGTTAAAAAAGAAGGTCAGGACCTGATGAATTCGCTGCTCAACACAACCACAAAATTTTTTTCTGGTCAGATTTTGCCAAGTAAGTAACCATCAAAGCTTTGCCTTCTAATAATTTCTCACAATACTGCTAAAGTTTTCGTTCCTTAACAAATTGAAAGTGTACAGAATTTGAAAAAAAAAAAAAAAAAAAAAAACAATGGGCTTCAGATGCTTTGGAAGAAACTTATTCCCAGGGATAATTGTAGTTAATGATTTCCAATCAAGCATTTTAGGACATTATATCTAAAGATCACATCTATATTCATTAATAAAATGTCTATACTGATGCTTCTGGAAGAAGTTTTGTTTCTTTTTTTCTTATGTCTGAGGTGTGAAACTGCCACACTAATTTGATTTTACAAATTGGTTAGACTGTGGAATTTCTGGTGAAAAAGAAGTATAAAGTATCAGAAATTCAGTAAGCGGAATATACTCTTTCCTAAACAGAGACTTCCAAGAGCCTCTGGCTTTAAATTATTGACACTCTGCTCTAGCTCCTGCATATCACCTGGGAAATGGCTCAAGCACAGTAATACGCTCTTTAAGAATCATGCCCCCTTTGTATTTATTATATTCATACAGGCTCTGAGCATACAAATTAATATAGCAAGCAATATCCAACAGTTTCTGAATTTTAACTAAGGTGTCCTCTGGTTGGGCCACATTTAATCATTAAGAGAAATTACAAAAACAGTGAATGTTTTCTTTTTGGACTTTCACTATTGTCATCACTGTTTGTTATTCTGTGCAGGATTAATACATTTGAATTTGACCAGCTACTTCTCTTCTCCAATGTAAACTTTTCGATTTATGAGCTAAAGAAGTACATTTCTGCAAATGCCATAAATAAATAGTATCTTGAAACCTAATCTCTATTTTTAAAAATTGTGGAGTTTTTGGTACATGCTCTTCACTTCTGGAATAATAAAGTTAGCACACCTTAAACATTAGATTATCAAAAAATTCCTCAGTAGTTTTTTGTCTACAGCATCAATTTGCCAACACTCCCTCACTCATTAGCAATTTAACATTTCCTATTTATGCTTCGCAAGTAAATTCTAGGAACTTTATTCACACTTCAAACAAACAATGGATTCTAAACCAAAAATATCCTCAAAATGTTTTTTAAAAGTCTTATTTTATGTATTTTTTAAAGCAGAGAGAAAAATGGTAATTATCATTGATGTGAGCGAAGACTAATTTTCTTCTAAAAAATAAATACGTAAGATAAAATTAAGCTTAAAATTTCTCATTTCTAAAAATAAAGGTTCTGAGTGCTTCAGGTATTTTGTGACTATAGAATTAAAATAATCACCTGTAGTTCTGTTTCTACCCTCTTTTTGCTGTTTTTGTTTCACTATGAATTTATTTTTTAGCTTGCCTTGTACTTTTTTTTTTTTTTTGTCACCAGGCATTAAAGATGAAAAATTGTAGAGGAGGATAGAGTTCCAGAGGACTGCTTTAATCTTGTTGATCAGGGGTAACTAAACTATGTCCCATGGGCCAAATCTGGTCTCTTGTCTGTTGTGTAAATAAAGTTTTATAAAAAGCTGATTTATGTATTTTTATGACTACTACTGGGGTTCAGTAAAAGAGACCCCAAAATGTGATACTTTAGTATGCTGAATACTTTGAAATAAACAAAATTATAAAACCTTAGAAGCTCCCTCAGAACTGAGGATGCTCTAATATTCTCTTGCTTCTTTTCTCCCTAAGCACAAGGAAGGACTCTCTCTGGAATTTTCTTAACTGACCTAGGGCATGTCGTCTTCTTTCTTTTTTTTCCTAGACAGAGTCTCGCCCTGTCACCGGGCTGGAGTGCAGTGGCATGATCTCGATTCACTGCAACCTCTGCTTCCTGATTTCAAACGATGCTCCTGCCTCAGTCTCCCAAGTAGCTGGGACTACAGGCACATGCCACCACGCCCAGCTAATTTTTGTATTTTTAGTAGAGATGAGATTTCACCATGCTGACCAGGATGATCTCCATTTCTTGACCTTATGATCCGGCTGCCTTGGCCTCTCAAAGTGCTGGGGTTACAGGTGTGAGCCACTGCACCCGGCCTAAGGGCACTTCTTTTCAAAATAAATGCAATTGTCTTAAGACAACCTCTCTAGGAATCTCATCAAATAATCAGGGAAGATTAACCACCAGAGATGAGAAGGGACTCAGAGGCATCGCCATGACCAGATAGACTTTTCATCTATTCTTCCCAAGGCAGCTTTGAGAGATTACGTGAGAGAGTTTATCTATGCAATAAGGAAACCTTTGTTTCATGGTGCAGTTATACCCCTCACCTTCTCAAATCTTGCGGTCCCATTCAGTTTTCTAAGAGAATCACTTACAAGATCATGTATGCCTCTTCAGTTTATTCAACTTCCCTAACAATCATTCAGAACCCCTCAAATTGCTTACATTTCTCTCATCTCCCTCTCCCCTATGAAGAGAGTATATAAGCCTCAACCATATGGTCCTTCTTTTTTGAGTGTCATATTTGTGGAATTCCCATGTCCATGTGCAAGTTAATAAATTTGAATGCCTTTTCTGCTATTAATGTCTTGTCAGCCACATCAGTGAACTTTCAGAGGGTGGGAAGGAAACTTACTCTGCCCCAACACTGCTTTCATACTGCGACTGCAGAGTCATGTATCTGCAAGACAGTCCTAAAATATTTACTATCTGGTCCTTTATGGGAAAAGTTTGCTGAGTTACAATCTATACCAAATTGTTTAGACTAAAGGTCTACACCAGAAAGTTTTAAAATTTCTATTTTTATTTAGATACATCATTCTTATAGTCAAGTTTTCAGATTAATTGCATTATTAGTTTTAAAGATAAAATGAGAAGAGGGTGTTATTTATTGTATATGCCCCAAACACCATCTTTTCCTGATGGTCAGACACACATTTTATGATAAGCATGATCACTCTTTCCACATAACTGGTCTATAATGCAGAGGCATGACTTTAATTAAAATCATTTTAGCAAGTGGTAATACGTAACATAAACAAGTAAGAAAAAGTTTTGGAACACAGTAACAAAATAACATCAAGAAACAAAAAATGTAGGTTCACAGTTACAATTTTAGTGGAGGTGTGGTCTGCCTGAGTAAATGGACTTTTTCACATACTAATAAATGCATTAAAATATGACAGATCATTCTCTGTAAAAAGTTAAATTCCAAGGAAATGCCATACTTCCTGAGAAAATTAGCCATGGGTAATTTTTTCATGTGTCTTTTATTTAAGGTATTTGCAAAGGACTGAGGACAGATTGGGTACTTGGGGCAAAACAGATCATGAGGATACAAAGATAAATTACCATTATCTACTCTGAGTAATTGACATGGAACAGAGAAAGGATGGAAGTAAGAACTATTTACAGTAATGTAGCTGATGTTCTATTGCAGGTCTGCGTCCTGCAGTAGAACCTTATGTAGCCCAGATGACAGAGGGGCCAACAAGCCTAGTATATGTGGAGAGTCTCGAGAGATGTGGGCTTTATACTTAGAAGAAAAGTGGAGTGAAGACACTATAGATAGAAACGCCAGTATTAAAAATGAACAGAAATGTAGAAAAGCATGCCAGAAGTAGGAAGGAACATGGCATATTTGCACATTTGTGAGCTACCAGGCACACCTCGTGTGTATCCTATTTCTATTCAAGCTGGTGGCTCCTTATTGCTAGCACTTAAGCTCTGTCTGAAGACCTCTCTGACCATAGTAGCCTGCACAGCCTGCAGGCTGAAAGTGTTGGAGAGGGCAAAGAATGTGCTCTGGAGCTGCTCTCAAAGTGTGACAGATGGGAGTTAAAAACTAATATCCCAGTGTCCTTGCCCTTGGGATGGGGTAACTCTGAGGTGTGTTCTACACGGTCACCCAGTAATTGGATGTATCTGAGCCCACAAAAGTAATCACTTATTAGGAAACTCTAATTGACTTTCTTTTTTT
>NW_016107526.1:1130909-1153658 GCF_001604975.1 Cebus imitator
TTTTTTTTTGAGACAGAGTCTCTCTCTGTCTTCAGGCTTGAGTGCAGTGGTGCAATCTCGGCTCACTGCAACCTCTGCCTCCTGGGTTCAAGTGATTCTCGTGCCTCAGGCTTCCAAGTAGCTAGGATTACAGGTGTGAGCTACCATACCTGGCTAATTTTGTATTTTTAGTAGAGGAGGGGTTTTACCATGTTGGCCAGGGTGGTCTTGATCTCTTGACTTCATGATCTGCCAATCTCAGCCTCCCAAAGTGCTGGGATTACGGGTTTGAGCCACTGTGCCCAGTCTTTAATTTCTTCTCTTGACTTTATCAGTTCCACACTTCCTTACTGGTGCTTTCTGAGACCACTTTCCTGATGAAATTCTTGCCTTCCCATCCTATTGAAGTGTCTTCTTCTGGGGGAACCTAACCTAGTGGAGGAGTAAAGTGTTGTAACTAGAATTTAGTCATCATGAGAGTATAGCTGAAAATGGTGAAAGAGATGCCTTTAGACTTTCTCCTGTAAGTGATTAGAAGTCATCAGAGGATTGTATGTAGGAAAATGACATGATCAGTTTGGTGTCTTAAAATAATTCTAGCAATAATTGAATGCAAAGTGATTCCTCATATCTGTAGCTATTGTAATAATTTGGGATATAAATAATAAGGTCCTATACAAGATATAAGAGATGATATTAAGAGAAGCCACAGACTGAAGGGACTTTGTAGTAGAAGAAACAGCAAATTGTGCTGACTAGGCTGAAAGTGGGCAGGGGTGGTTTGAGGGCAACACTTGAAACAAAAATTGGCACTTGGATGGGTAATACCATTAGCCAAGACAAAGAACAGAAATGGGCTGGATTTACTTTTACTTACAAGTAACAAGTAAACTTGTAGGCATCTACTCTAATTAAATAAGTATCTTTACTTACTTCACTTTAGAACAAGGAGGAGATGGGCTTTGTTATACTTCTATAGCATCCTCTGTTTTGTCACATTTGTGCATCTCTTCCCTACGCAACATCTGTTACTATCTAATTATAAAAACAAGGAGCCATACTCACCTTAGAAAATTAATTTTGTTAACTGGATTATCAAGAAGGGCATCATTTTTTATCAAAAATATGAACCACAAATTAAAAATAATATGTTAACTCTATATAGTAAAAAATCCTAGTCACTTAGTGTTTTATAAAAAAAAAAAAATAAGACTTTCGCTCTGTGACTCACTTAGCAAACAGTCTGATGTTCACTTGGAAAAGTAGACTACAAGAGGGAAATTACCGGCATTAGAAGGTTGACTCTATGTCCAGTAATTCAGGAAATAAAACTCGGTTCCTATTAAGGTCAGTATAGCTCCCTAGTTTTGTAATTAGATGTTGGAGTAGGGAAGGGAGCACAAAAGTGTGGCAATGGAGAAGATGCTGTAGAATTGAATATAGTATACTTTAAATATGTTATAAGTGTAGGAGCTCGTCTCCTTCTTGTTCTTAAGAGTGCCACTGAAACGGCCTTTTGCTTGGGGATAGAATCCATTTTCTCACTTATTGCCAGCGTTTCCCTGTGAATCAGAGGATGAGAATGATAGGCAAGTTTGAAAAGAGCAGCTTCTACCATACGTGTTGCACAGATGGAGAAACTGGAGCATGGGCATGACATGGATTTCCTGGGGCCCTAAGATGTGTTAATGGTCATTATTGGAACCCCACTTTCTGAGAGTTAACCCAGTTTATCATACATAGTAAGTGAAGTGAAGATGATTGTTTATTTAATTAGAGCAGATACCTAGAAATTGGTTGGAGTGTTAGAATACTATAACAAGATGGAGTAAGGGACTTGTTCAGTTTAAACTTTTCCACACCCCTTCGGCTCTGCTAGATTTAGTAGACTGTGACAGACTACTGGCAAATTGATTTCATCCAATGGCTTCAAGGCTCCCTTGATAAATAGTTATCCTTTGACAGCACCTATACTTTCAACACACTTAAAACTAAGTCTGTGAACCTTGTCAATTGGGTAAATTGAAATCAATAGTGGCCGGAGAGACAGATTCACCGCATGATAGATCAATACACGTCTCTCCATTGCAAATAGATGTGGACCATAGAGGGAAGGAAATTTTATTCCATTCCAGGAGGCTAGGGATTTTCTACAAATTTTATTACTTTGTAAAATGTGCTACATACTTTAGCAAACATTATTCAAGGTCTTCTGGACTGTGGGATTTGTACTGTGCTAAGTGAGCCACAGAGCTAAAGTTCTTTATTTTTTGTCTGTGTTAATTATGATAATAGACACTTAGGTCAAAGGTCCATTTTAAGCATTTAGAAATTCTAGTTGAGAAACTGAATGCCAAATTTTGAATTTTCTGTGTGAAACTAAGGTCAAGAGTGTTGGCTTAAGCTATAAACATAAACTTCCGAGAGTCAAAACATAAAGATTAAAAAATTATTAAATAAGAATTTATTAAGTGCTTGCTGATTTTAAATCATTATACATATTACTTCAGTAGAATACTAAAATTTCTTCACTAGACACACAGTTCCTAACTTTGAAAAGTTTCTTAATTCTTACAACTATATTGCAAGTGATTTAGCATAATAATGAAATGAATTAAAATGCTTTAAACTTGCTTATGAATGATCAGTGAGAGTGTTTTGCTTCACATATATAATTTTCTTATAAAACATTAAGTGACTAGAATTTTTTTTTTTTTGCTATATAGAGGTAACATATCATTTTCAATTTGTGGTTTGTATCTTTTCCATAAAAATGATGCCCTTCTTGATATTCTAGGTACTAAAGTAATTTTCCTAATGTCATCCAGTTACAAGCCCCTCTTGCTTTGCATACAGTTTTTTCTCTCTCTTTTTAATACTCATAATATTTCCCATTGTATTCAGCCTTCTGTTGCATTAATTATGTATGATTTTGTTCACCAGGGATACTGTACATCATCTATTAGAAGAATTTGTTTATTTCTGAAGTAATTTGCTGAGGATAAAAACATGCTCTGCCAGTAGTCTGCCAGTTCTAAACCCAGGGGCTTAGACTTCTATGATTGCCCAGTTCAAAGAATTGTTTCTCATCATGGAAGGCCTCCTAAAAACAAGATTTTCCAGCCCCTTCTTTCTGACTAATGACTTTAAAGGAGTAGAGTCTGCCATTTGGATTGTGAAGCCAAATATTACTCATGAGGCAGATACAGACTATTTTTACAGTCTATACCCGTGCCTTTCAGTAGGAGCACCTCCTCCTCCAGAAGATAATTAGCAATTAAAGAAAAGTTTTATCATTTGGGAGGCCAAGGTGGGCACATTGCCTGAGCTCAGGATTTTGAGACCAGCCTGGACAGCATGGTGAAATCCTGTCTCTACTAAAAATATAAAAATTAGCTGGGCATGGTGGTGCACGCCTGTAATCCCAGTTACTTGGGAGGCTGAGGCATGAGAATTGCTTGAAGCCGGGAGGGGGAGGTTGCAGGGAGCCAAGATTGCACCACTGCTTTCCAGGCTGGGAGATAGAGTGAGACTCCATTTTGAAGAAAAAAAAAGGTTAGTTTATCTTGACAACTTGGATTCACACATAAGTATTTTACTAGATGGTGGCTTAAGAATTTCATTTAACTTTCAGTGGAAAAATTCATTCTCCTTCAACTCAACAGTAAAATCTGTGAAGGATATGTTTTTCATCATTGATCACTTTTAATAACACATATAACTGTGGTCATTTTATGAAAAAAACCCTTCTAGATTTATTAATCCAGATTTGTACTTTGAAGCTTTAATTCTGAAAACTAAACCATCCTACTTTTTTCAATTATTAAAAGTTAATTCTGGTAGAGTCCAAGAGTGCTCACAGAAGAGCGACAAAGTATTAAATGTATAAAAATATATAGATACATTTATATATGAAGAAAAACTTATCTTCTAATTCCTCAAAACAGATATGTATAAGGTTGCAAAAACATAATTTTTAGTATGTTTACTAAACCAAACATATCCTGTATTTCTTCAATTGAAAATGAGAATAAGAAGAATACGAATTCAAGGGTTTTTTGAGGAATAAATGTAAATCCAATAAAGTACTAACCACAGTGCCCAGCATATAATACTCATTTAATAATGGTTTATTATAATAATATTGACTTTCAAATAAGTTAATAGTCCCAGAGTCAGTTTTTTTTTTAAAATTTTATTTCTAATACTGCTAAAAACACATTTCTGGTGAGAGGCTTATAGGCATCCATAGCTATCTTTATACTTCCTTAAACAGACCAAATTTATAAAGCTTGATCAACATCAAATATAATCTCAATTAATTGTGTATTTCCTTTTTCCTAAAAAATTCAGTTGCATGTTCATCCCATTAATTGCATAATTGTTTTGCCTATTGTTGATGCTAAAAAATGTATGACATTTTTGTATAAGTTATAAATATATCAGCTTGGTACCCAAATTTATGAGACTTCAATTTAGTGGAAGATAAATATCATATTAAAAGCAAATACAATACAAAGCACAGCATAATACATGAGACAAGAGTTGTGCAAAGTGCTCTGCAAGTTCAGAAGAGGGAGCCATCATATTAGCTGGGGAAACATTTAAGAAATGAGGTGGTGTGTGGGTCCTTTAAGAAGAATTTAGATTTCAACAGGATGAGACGGAGGCAAATGGACATTAAAGGGAGAGAGAAGAGCATGAGGAAAATAAAGGGTGGGCAAGAGCCAGGACCATTATGGAAAGCTTGTGGTCCAATTTTGGCCCAGAGGGAGGGAATGGGAACATGAAGATAAAAAGGCAGATGAGAGAGTAGAGCCAAGAATTCCTTAATTGCTAAGAAATTCAAGCCTTCTCTGGAGGTGGTAGAGAGTTACTGAAAGAGTAAGAAAGATCGATGATCAGAGCAGTGAGACTGCGAAATCAAGGTGGTTGCTTTGGATGCAAATTGTAGCCATCCTTGCAGGAGGCATAAAAGTGCTGAGAGAAGGTACTGCCAAGAAGGACATAATGGAGCGGTCAGAAAGGGCCAAACAACTCCACATGAAGAAAGTAAAGAGAAGGCCCAAAGATGTAATCCCTCCTGAATGATTGGGAGAAAAGCAAAGATACTATCCAAAATAGGGAGATCTCAAAACACACCACACATGCACTTGCCTAAGGACATTTGCATTGGGCCTTCTTTTAGACTGTTTTTTCTCCAGATACTCAAATATGACTCACTTCCTTACTTACTTTAAATCTTTTTAAAAAATTTCACCTTATCAATGAGGTGTATCCTGAGCATCAGTTTTAAATTGTATTCTGCACCATTCCCACACCCTGTCTACCATTTCTGATGTCCCTTAATTCGTTCTACTTTTTCTTTTTCTCATATAAGTTATCACCTTCTAAAATACTAGATAATTTTATTATTCATTCTTTATGCTGTTTATTCCCCTTTCCCCTGTCCTATTTTTTTAATTCATGGATATATCCCAGGCCGCTCCAAGAAGACAGAGTGTGTGCTCAATAAATATTTACTGATTGAACAAAGTGTCATTTACATTGTTTATAATTTGGAGAAGGTACATTTTAACAAACAAGAAGCTATTGTTAGAGTGCAGAGAACAAGATCCCATTAGAAGGTCTTAGAAACTCCTCAGCAAAAACATTCTAATGTTTTATTTCTTCTTCCCTTAAGTGCAGGAACAGGCTATCTCTAAAATTTCTTTATCTGACAGAAGAAATTTCTCTTCATACGCTGGGATCTGTTGGGGGGGGGACTAGGGGAGGGATAGTGGGGGGTAGGGAGGTTTGGGAGGGATAACAGCAGGAGAAATGCCAGATATAAGTGACAGGGGGATGGAGGCAGCAAACCACATTGCTGTATATGCACCTATGCAACAATCCTGCATGATCTGCACATGTACCCCAGAACCTAAAGTACAATAAAAAAAATATATAAAAGAAATAACAGAAAAAAGAGAACATTAATAAAGTAACTATATTTAGGATAAAAAAGGCAATTGTCTTAAGACCTCCTCCCTAGGACTATTATAAAATAACCAAAAAAGATTAACCACCCGAGAAGAGAAGGGACTAAAAGCCATCACCATGCTGAGAGAGACTTTTAATCTGTTCTCCTGAGGGCTGCTGCAGGAGATTATCTGAGAGGGTTTATCTACAAAATAAGAAAACGTTTTTTCATGGTATAGCTCTGCCCCCACCTTCCCATCACTTGCTGGTCCCATTCAGTTTCCTAAGGGAATCATTTGTAAGATAATATCTGCCTCTTGGATTTATTCAACTTCACTAAAAATCATTTAGAACCCCTCAAATTATATGATGGTGGTCTCATAACATCATAATGGAGCTGAAAAATTCCTATCACCGAGTAATGTCATAGCCATCTTTCCATTGTAGATCAATTGCTTTATTTTATAAATTTAATGTAGCCTAGGTGTACAATGTTTATTAAGTCTAGTATACAGTAATGTCATAGGCCTTGACATTCACTCACCACTTACTCATGAACTCACCCAGAGCAACTTCTAGTCCTCCAGGCTCCATTCATTGTAAGTGCCCTGTGTCTATAGGTATATCATTTTTTAAATCTTTTAGACTATATTTTTACTGTACCTTATCTATGCTTAGATATGTTTAGATACACAAATACTTACCACTGTGTTATAATTGCCTGCACTATTGATTATTACAGTAACATGCCGTAAATGTTTGTAGCCTAGGAACGACAGGCTATACCATCTAGCCTAGATGTAGTAGGCTATATCGTTTAGGTTTCTGTATGCACACTCTGTAATGTTTGCACAACAATGAGATCTAATGATGCATTTTCAGGATGTATCTCTGTCATTAAGTAATATATGACTGTACCTTCTTTTATTAAGAAGTCAGGTTTATTGAAATAGAATTTATATACAGTTAATCTTTTGACATACTCAGTTCAGTAAGTTTTGACAAAGGCATATAACCATGTAATTGCCACCACAATCAAGAAATATTTTCACAAATTAAGAATGCTCATTTAAGTCCACCAAAGGCCAAAGTGATTTAATCACCTTATAAAATTTTTTCCCTTTGCAACAAATTCCTTATCTCTATCTCTGGCCCTTGGCAATCTCTGATCTGTTTTCTGTCCCCGTAATTTTGCATTTTCTGTTATTTTAAGTACAAGAGATAATGCAGGATGTAATCTTATGTGTCTGGCTTCTTTTACTCAATGTTTTGTTGATTCTTTCTTGTTATGACATGTATTAGTAATTCATTTCTTTTAATTGCTGAGTAATATAATAGGCATTTGAATGTCCTTGTCTGCTAATTTCATCATCTCTCTGATTCCCAAACCTCCGTTTATTGACTGATGTTTCTTTACCTGGAAATGGGCCACATATTCCTTCTTTTTTTTTTTTTTTGCATGACTGGTAATTTCCAAATGGGTCTCAGACATTGTAAATATTGTCCATATGTATAATGTGTTGTATTACTTAGATAGAGACTATCAGACTTTTGTCCTGAAGGGGATTACTGTTCTGGCATAGCAGTTTCATTATTTTAAGGTCAGTTTTAAAACATTTTTAAGGACATGCATGTTGTAGTCTTTACACTAGGGCTAATTCAGCTCTCCTATCATGTTACTGGTGTTTAGGATCTCTACTTTAAGCTCCATGTATTCAGCAAAGTCTGTCCTTTCTGGCTTGTGTGTCCTTGGGTGATTCTAAGCTCGTGTGAGCCTTTGTAATTGTTTGGCTTACAGCTCTGCAGAAATTTTTGTTTTCCTAAAATTGTTCTTCACCTGCCTATTTTACCCTCTGAGTGAACAACTTAGTATTTGGCCAAAGACTCCAAAGGTCCACAAATGTATGGAGAGTTTTCTCTGTGTAGTTCCTTTTTCTTATTACTCTGTCCTATAAGTTCCCATTGTCTTAGCATCTCTGTCTCCTCTGCTTACAGAGAAGCCATCAGGTGCTCTTTGCATCCCACTTCTTTAGTCTAAACATTGCTTAGAAGTAGAAATATGGGGTAAACAAAAGAATGATTTCATTTTTTTCCCTTTCTTTTAGGGATTTTAGTTAAGTGGTACTTATTGTTTAATGGCTGCAAAATGTGATTTCATATGCATTTGTCCAGTTTTCCAGTTGCTGATGGTGGGAGACACCCCTCATGACCTGCCACAGAAGTCCTTTATGATGGTTTTTAAAAAGTAGAATTTCTTATTTCTAATATAGTTGATATCTCTCTTTTTCTTCATGTTTTTTACTTCTTATTCATATATAAGATTTTTTATTTTCTTCCAAAGGTTTTAAAGTTTTGTCTTTCACGTTTATGTGCCTATCACTCTAATATTGATTTCTATGTGATGTATCAATTCCTTATTTCTTCCCTATGGATTGCCAGTTATCCTACCACTATTTCTTGAACAGTGAATCCTTTACTTGCTATTCTGCTGTGTTGGCTTGGCCATGTATCAGATTTCTGTGTGTGTGTGTGTGTGTGTGTGTGTGTGTGTGTGTGTGTGTGTGTGTCCCCACTTCTTAACTTACCAGTCTGTTGCATTTGTTTCTGTATCTACTGATCTATCCTATTCCTTCACCACATTGACTTAATTACTGTAATTTTACATTGAAATCTTGAGTCACGTAGGGGAAGTCCTTTTTTTCTTTCTCATCAGTGTCTTAGAAATGCTTTAATCTTTATTCTTCCACATTTTAGAATTACTATCAAATTCCATAAAATATAGTGTTGAAATCCCATTTGACACTGCATTTTGGATGCATTGCATTTAAAAAAAAAACTAATTTTTATATCAATAAACATGATATGTTTTGCCATATATCTAACTCTTCTGTAATTTTTATTTCAGTTACATACAGGGCTTGTATGTGTTTTGTTTGATTATCCCTGGTTATGTATCTCTTTGTTGCTATTAAAAATTACATCATTTAAAATTTATTTTCCAATTGTTTTCAGCTAATGCAAAAAATATTCATTATACTTTTTATCCTATATGCAGAAATCTTGCACTTATAATTCTAATATTTTATGTTTACTTTTTCTGAGCTTCCTATAGACAATTATATCATTATTAAAATGATTACAGCTTTGTGTCTACATTGCCAATTCTTATAATGGTTTTTCTTATTTCATTTCTAGAACTTCTAGTATAGTTCAGTAGTGAAGTTTTGATAGTGGACATACCTCATACTTTTAAAGGAAATGTTCTTTTTTCTTTTCTTTCTTTCTTTCTTTTTTTTTTTTTTTTTTTGAGATGGAGTTTCACTCTTGCTGCCCAGGCTGGAGTGCAATGGCATGATCTTGGCTCACTGCAACCTCCACCTCCCGGTTTCAAGCAAGTCTCCTGCCTCAGCCTCCCGAGTAGCTGGGATTACAGTTATGGGCCATCATGCCTGGCTAATTTTTGTAGTTTCTTAGTAGAGTCAGGGTTTCACCAAGTTGTCCTGGCTAGTCTCAAACTCCTGACCTCATGACCCGCCCACCACTGTCTCCCAAAGTGCTGGGATTACAGGCGTGAGCCACTGCGCCCAGCCTAAAGGAAATGTTCTTAAGACCCAACACTGAGTTTAAAATTTGTTGTAGAATTTTCATTATTTTTATTGAAGCAGAGCATATATTAAGATAAGTTCCTAAATGATAATTGAATAGGTTGATAATGTTTACAATGCGAACACATAATTGAAACTATCACTATTTGTAATTATTAATTTTGTTTCTGATTCCAGAAATTGTTGATTACATGAAGTTCATGAATATATTCTTCTAAAAGCTTTATTATTTTACTTATTACATACAGACTTACAATCTTTCTTACATTAACTTGTTATGGTGTGATGTACAGTTTATTTATATTTTTTCCCATGAACATATAAATGATCCAGCACCATTTTTGGAAAAGACCGTATTCTTTTCCTACTATCTGCACTGTCAATTTTGCCATGTTTCAAGTGGTCGTGCATTTGTGGATCCGTTTCTGGACTCTTCATTCTGTTCCACTGATTCATTTGTCATTTTGCTTGGACACTACATTGATGTAATTACTACAACTTTGTGACAAGTCTTCATATCCTCTATAATATTTCCTTCAGCTTCTCCCTCCAGCCCCCAGGTAATCTTGGCTATTCTTGCTTTTTTCAGAGGTTGTCAGTTCTACAAGTATCTGTGCTAGGGTTTTGTTGGGAATTTTCCTGAATTTATGAGGCAATTTGGAGAAAATTAATTTTCGCAGATTGCTATTGTGAATACTGCTGTGATGAACACACTAGCGCATGTTTCTTTTTGGTGGAATAATTTGTTTTCCTCTGGATATATACCCAGTAATGGTATTGCTAGATCAAATGGTAGTTCTGTTTTAAGTTATTTGAGAAATCTCCAAACTGTGTTCCACAGAGGCTGACCTAATTTACATTCCCACCAGCAGAGTTTAAGAGTTCCCTTTCTTCTACAACCACATCAGCATCTGTTATTGTTTAACTTTCAAATAATGGCCATTCTGACTCATAGGAGATGGTATCTCATTGTGGTTTTCATTTTCATCTCTATAATGATTAGCAGCATTGAGCATCTTTTCATATATTTGTTGGCTGCATGTAAGTCTTCTTTTGAGAAGTGTCTGTTCTTATCCTTTGCCCATCTTAAAGAAGAGATTGTTTCTTTCTTGTTGATCTAAGCTCCTTATAGATTTTGGATATTATACCTTTGTCAGATGCATCATTTGTCAATATTTTCTTTTATTCTTTAGGCTGTTTACTCTGCTGATAGTTTATTTTGTTGTACAGAAGTGTTTTAGCATAATTAGATCCCACTTGTCAATTTTTGTTTTTATTGCAATTGCTCATGGAAACTTAGTCTTAAATTCTTTGCCCAGGCCAATGTCCTGAATGGTATTTCCGATGTTTTCTTTCAGAATTTTTATAGTTTGGGGTCTGACATTTAAATTTTTAATCCATCTTCAGTTAATTTTTTTATGTGGTAAGAGGAAGGGGTCCAGTTTTACTCTTCTGCATATGGCTAGCCAGTTATCCCAGTGTACTACTACTACTCACTAAATACAAAATTGAGTCTTTTTCCCACTGCTCGGTATTATTGGCTTTGTTGAAGATCAGATGGTTGTAGGTGTGGAACTTTATTTCTGAGTTCTCTGTTATTAGATTATTTTAGATTGTTCTTTGCCTGCAATCATATAATTTACAAACTATGACAGTTTTATTGCTTTCTTTCTAATCTTATACTTTTCTTGCTTTATTGTGCAAATTAGGTCCTCCAATGCAATGTTAAAGTGATAAAATATGTCATTACTAATCTCAGTAAAAAGCTTTCAATATTTCATCATTAAATATTGGATAAGCATTTTGTACATGTTTTATATCTAATTAAGGTTATTTTTATTCCATGCTTTTGTAACATAACACATTGAATTTTATCAAGTACTTTATACATTTATTGAGACATTTAACTTTTCTTACTTGTGTTGTAAATGTAGTGTATTATTCTGATTGAATTTTCAATGTTAAACCAAACATTTTTATGGTAATGTGTATATCTAATATATTTATGCATTTGAGGAAGTTTTTATTCAGTGTTTCTGCCTTGATGTGACTTTATTTGTATTTATCCTGCTGAGTTTGAATCACATTTCTGGAATCCTTACCTTCATGTCTTTTATCACTTGGGAGAAAATCTTTTTATTATGACTTCATACATTCTTTTCCACATATTCTCCTTTCTTTTTGTGCTTTAGTAATACATGTTAGACTTTTTGTCATGTCTCATAGAGCTCGCATTCTTTACTGTTTTGTGTTCCAGTGCTTCAGACTTAATATTTTCTTATGACTTTCTTCTATCACTTACTGTCTCCTAAGTTGTTTTTATTTCATAGTAGAATCCAACCATTTAGTCATATCATCTGTTACTGAATTTCATAACACTTGAATTTCAATTTTTCTTTTATGGTTATTTGCTAAAATTTTTTATTCACAGTTTCTTGATCACATTGATAACAGTTTACATAAAATCTATTTCTCTTAACTCAATAAATAGGCTCTGTATGATTTTTTTTGCAGATTTGTTTTTCCTTTTAATTTTCTGAGTTACAATTATTTTATAATTGTGGTTATTTTTGATTGAATGCTGGGCATTTGCATGAAAACTTTTAGGATGATTTGGATCTCTGACTCATGTTATCTTTTTCTAAAGAGCATTTACTTCTATTCCTGGTAAGTATGTAGGATAGAGGTAAACCACCTAATTCAGAGATTGGGCTTTTTTGTAAATGCTGGTCTACTTTTTGGGTGTAGTCTTTCCACAATTTAAAATGAAAGTCAGAGATGTTTACAAGAAACCCTTTTTAGATGTCCTAAAACCAATTTTTTGTCTCTCCAGCCCATGAAATTTAAAAAGCTCTGTTCAGATTCTCAGTAACTCTGCAGGGACTTTGATATGTACAATTGCTTCAAGGGGAATAACTGAGCCACACATCTGGCCTGCCTAAGTGGTATTTATTTCCTCTTGAATTTTAGCCCCTAACATTCTTACTGCCTTTTTAGCTTTTTGTTGCTTTTAAGCAGATGTTTGTAAATATTGTTTTCATCTTTTTTGTTATTTTTATCAGAAGGATTAGTTCGAAAGAAGCATATCTACCAGATATTCCATTAACATGCTGCAGGTTTTTAATTTCATTGAGGTCTTTAATTTTATTGTAATTCTCTCTCTCTTTATTTCTCTCTCTCTCTCTCTCTCTCTCTCTCTCTCTCTCTCTCTCTCTGTGTGTGTGTGTGTGTGTGTGTGTGTGTGTGTGTGTAGGTAGACTTTGAAGATATTGTGGATTAAGTTCCAGACCACAGCAATAAAAGTGAATATTGCAATAAAGTGAGTCACACAAATTTTTGTTTTCTACTACATATAAAAGTCATGTTTACACTGTAGTCTATTAGGTGTGCAATAGCATTAACTCTTAAAAATGTGTATACTATAATTTAAAATACTTTATTGCTAAAAATGCTAATGATCATTTGAGCCTTAATCGACCATATCTTTTTGCTGCTGGAGGGTCGTGTCTTGATGTTAACAGCTGCTGACTGATCAGGGTAATGGTTGGTTGAAAGTTGGAAGCCTGTGGCAATTTTCTTAAAATTAGACAACAGTGAAGTTTGCCACATCAATTGAGCCTTTCTTTCACAAAAAAAATTATTGGTAGCATATGATGCTGTTTGGTAGCATTATACCCACAGTAGAACTTTGAAACTTTAAGCGTATTCTCTCAAACACTGCCACTGCTATATTAACTATGTTGAAGTATTATTCTAAGTCCTTTGTTGTCATTTCCACAGTGTTTACAGATTCCTCACCAGTTGTAGATTCCATCTTTAGAAAATACTTTTTTGCTTATCCAAAGAAGCAACTCCTCATCTGTTCAATTTTTATCCTGAGATGGCAGAAATTCAGTCAGATCCTCAGGCTCCACTTCTAATTCTAGCTTTTTTCTATTTCCATTACCTCTGCAGTTATTTTCTCCACTAAAGTCTTGAATCCCTCAAAGCTATCCCTGGGGGTTGGAATAAACTTTCCAAACTCCTGTTAATGTTGATATCTTAACCTTGTCTCACAATCTCAAATGTTCTTAGTGGCATGTAGAAAGGTGATTTTTTTTCCAGAAGTTTTCAATTTACTTTGCTCAGATCCATCAGAGGAATTCATCTATGGTAGCTATAGCCTTACAAAATGTATTTCTTAAATGATGAGGCTTGAGTGTTGAAATTACTCCTTGATCTATAGGCTGCGAAATGCATGTTTTGTTAGCAGGCATGGAAACAACATTAATCTTCTCGTGCATCTCCATCAGAGATTTTGGGTGATCATGTTCATTGTCAAGAAGTAGTAATATCTTGAAAGGAAACTTTTTTCCTGGGCAGTAGGTCTCAACAGTGGGCTTAAAATAGCTTGTATCATGCTATAAACAGATGCACTGTCATTCAGGCTTTGTTGTTCATTTATAGAGCACAGGCAGAGTAGATACAGTATAATTCTTAAAGGCTGTACGATTTTTGGAATGGTCATTAAGCCTTGGCTTCAACTAAAAGTCAGCAGCTGCATTGGCCCCTAATAAGAGAGTCAGCCTGTTCTTTGAAACTTTGAAGTCAGGCATTAATTTCTCTCTAGCTATGAAAGTCCTAGATGGCATCTTCTTCCAATAGAAGGCTGTTTCATCTACATAGAAAATCTGGTGCTTACTGTAGTCCCGTTTATCAATGATCTTAGCTAGATGTCCTTGAAAACTTGCTGCAGCTTCTACATCAGCACTTGCTGCTTCCTCGCCTTTCTCAGCCTTCAAAGAACTGAAGAGAATTAGGGTCCTGCAATGGATTAGGCTTTGGCTAACGAGGAATATTGTGATTAGCTTGACAGTTTATCCAGACCACTAAAAGTTTCTTCATATCAGCAAATAGACTATTTCAGTTTCTTATCATTCATGTGTTCAGTGGCATTGCACTTTTAATTTCCTTTAAGAACTTTTTTTGTGCATTCACAGCTTAACTTACTCTTTGTTGCCAGTAGCCTGACTTTTGGCCTATCTTGATTTTCAACAAACTTTCCTCACTAAGCTTAATCATTTCTAACATTTGATTTAAAGAGGCTTGTGACTCTTCTTTTTGCCTGAAAACTTAGAGACCATTGTAGGGTTATTGATTGGCCTAATTTCAATATTGTTGTGTCTCAGGGAATAGGGAGGCCTGAGGAGAGGGAGAAAGATAGGGGAATGGCTGATCGATGGGACATTCAGAACACACACATTTATAAATGAAAATTTTCATCTTATGTAGGCTCAGTGTGTGTCACCCCAAGACAATTACAATAGTACTGTCAAAGATCACTGATCACAGGTCACCATAACAAATATAACAATAAAAAGGTTAAAATACTGCAAGAATTAACAAAATGTGACACAGAAACATGAACTGAGCACATGTTGTTAGAAAAATGTCACCAATATATTTGCTCAATGCAGGGTTGCCACAAACCTTCAATTTGTTAAAAAAAAAATGTAATATCTGTGATGTGTGATAGAGCGAAGCACAATAAAATGAGGAGGCATGCATGCATATGCTTACAGATACACACACACACACACACACACACACACACACACACACACTGTCCAGTTACATTTAACACTTTTTTCTACATCTCTTAATCTAACTTCCTATTCCTTTATGATGTTAACATATGCATTTTATGTTCTATGGCCTTCAACTCCTGTAGTCTTTGTATATCTCATGCCATTGTGGCTTTTTTATATTCTTGCTCAGGATGACTTATTTTCTCATTTCTATTTGAGTGTGTGTTTGTCATGAGCTTATGATTTTAGCAATTTTGTCTATGGTACTTCTTTGAGTCTTCAGTTTACATTTTTCACATGGGTTTAAATTATAACTTCAAACCCATATGATTATTTTTTCTTTTCTCTCCATTCATAGACAAGGCTGACATGGGAAAGTATTCATTTTAGCACTTTTTTCTCTAGCGTGTTATCCTTCCCTGCCCCTACTCTTGTGTGGGTGTCTTCAATCTACACTCTCACCATTCTCAGTCTTCAGATTTTGTCTCTTGTTCTCCCATCCAATTAACACTTTACAAGTAAGGTTATGGGCCATTGTAAATCCCCAAATGCTCCTAGAGAAATTGCAGGCTCAGCTCTTCTTTTATTATTTCTGTAGAGTTCTAGACTTGAATCATTTGTCCCCCTTGCTTCTCTTTCTTAATGCAAGCTACTTTTAATATTTCACATATATTTTTTTGTTTTTTTATACATTATGATGGGCCTCCTTCTACACCAAATCTGTTTTATTACCAAATATATGCAATTTAGTGCTGTCAAATTGATTCTGTTAAATTTCAAATAGAACCATTAGAAGTATTTATTTAGCAGGCAATATGAGAATGTGTGTTCTCATGGGTAAATATTTTAAAAGGAGCAGTCTTTTAATCTTCATTTTGGCAAGTAAACAGAACATGTTAAATAAAATATATGCACTAAGTATTTGGGTATAGTGTATCATCATTACATTTAAGGGGTTGATGAAAGTAATTCAGAGCCAAAATGCTCATTTAGATTTGTGATATAGAGATTGACAAAAAATTAGCTAAAATATATCTAGTTATTTAGCAGGTCATATGTATATATTTAAAAAACAGGAGAGAAAATGTTCTGCCAAATTCTAGAAATGAGTAGTGGCTGTAAATACTTACTCCATCATGTTTTTAAATTTTATGTGAAGACTTTAGACTCAATTCTAACCCTACTTATGATCTGATGCTTTATAACTGTCTCAGTTCTTAGAAAGGTGTGTGAATACATGGCCAATAAGCTATGCACAATAAAAAGTGGATCCATGATTGAAAGTAATTTAAGATTGCATAGGAGTAATTATCTTCATGAAGGATGATTAGTTCTTATTGTTGAATTTAACCCTTTACCATTATGTAATGTCCTTCTTTGTCATTTTTTAAATAATTTTTTGTTGATTTAAAGTTTGTCAGAAACTAAGATTGAAACTCCTACTTTTTTCTATTTTCCATTTTCTTGGTAGATTTTCCTCCATCCCTTTATTTTGAGCCTATGTGTGTCACCGCATGTGAGATGCATCTCTTAAAGACAGCATACCAATGGGTCTTGTTTCTTTATCCAGCTTGCCACTCTGTTTTTTAATTAGGCATTTAGCATTTACATTTAAAATTAGTATTGATGTGTATGGATTTGATCTTGTCATCCTAATGTTAGCTGGTTATTTTGCAGATATTTCTGTTTGCTTTCTAGTGCCACTGGTCTGTGTACTTCAGTGTGTTTTCGTAGTGGCTGGTAGCGGTCTTTCCTTTCCATATTTAATGCTTCTTTCAGGTCCTCTTGTAAGGCAGCTTGGATGGTGACAAATTCCCTCAGCATTTGCTTGTCTGAAAGGATTTTATTTCTCCTTCACTTATGAAGCTTAATTTGGCCAGATTTGAAATTCTGATTTGGAATTTGTTTTCTTATAGAATGTTGAGTGTGGGGTCCCAGTCTTTTCTGGCTTAATGATTTCTGCTGAGAGGTCTGGTATTAGTTTGATAGGCTTCCCTTTGCAGGTGATCAGGTCTTTCTGTCTGGTTGCCCTTAACATTTTTTCTTTCATTTTGACCTTGGAGAACCTGACGATTATTACTCTTGGGGATTATCTTCCTATGGGGTATCTTACTGGCGTTCTCTGCATTTCCTGAACTTGAATATTGGCCTGTCTAGGTTGGGAAGTTCTCATGGACGATATCCTGAAATATGTTTTCCAAATTGGTTTCCCTCTCCCCATCTCTTTCAGGTACACCAATCATCATAGATTTGGTCTCTTTACATAATCCCACATTTCTCAGAGGTTTAGTTCATTCGTTTTTATTCTTTTTTTTAATTTTATTTTTGTCTACCTGTCCTATTTCAAAAACAGTCTTCTAGCTCTGAGATTCTTTCCTCTGCTTGATCTATTCTGCTATTAATACTTGTGATTGCATTATATAATTCTTGTGTTTTTCAGCTCTATCAGTTTAATTACATTCTTCTCTACTAGCCATTTTGTCTGTCAGTTCCTGAAATGTTTTATCATAATTTCTAGTCTCCCTGCATTGGGTTACAATGTGCTTCTTTAGCTCAGTGAAGTTGGTTTTTATCCAAATAAAAATTTCTTGGAATGATAAAAATAAATATCTACCAAAAATAATTCAAGAAATACTAACAGTCACCATCAACTATTTCAGTAGTTCCATAGAACATTTAGGCACCAAATGATACAATATTCACTTTACCAAGAATATATGAGCATTCTAATGAGGTATGCACATAAGAAGGGAGGTTTGAAATATTTAAAAAAAGAGAAATTTAAAAACAATCATCTTAGCCATCAGGGAATTGCAAATTAAAACCACAGTGAGACACTACTTTCTACCCACCAGGATAGCTATAATAATAATAATTTTTGAAAAATTTTGTCTTGAGTAGTTGTTTCAATGTAAGTATATGCCTGGTCACACTAATATATATATAATATTTAATATATAATTATAATTAAATTATAATTATAATATACATTATATAATATATAACATAAATTATAAGAAATCTTTATTTTTCTATAACTGCTTCATTTTCCATAATCTTTTATTACTGATTAATTATCCTTTTGATTTTCACTGAAATTAAAAATCGTGTATTTAAAAAATACCCCTGCATTTTAATCAAACCTTTCTAAATAATCAATATATATAGATTTTTACATTCAGGCTACTGATGGCTGGTTATCCTTTAATGTGGAATTATTTTCTATTTTTTCTCACTATAAAACATGACAGCCTGGATTGATCAATATTTTAGACCATATAGGATAGTTTATATAATAAATATCAATAATATACACAAAAGATATATTTCTCAGCCATATGAAGCATGTTGCAGATGTTTCTGGCCAAGGAGTTCTTTGATTTATGACTATCCCAGGTAAGAAAAAATACAAAGAGGTATAGAAAAGTAGACCTCTTCGTTGAGGCCTGTGGATTCTAAAGAAACAGTCAGAGGGTGGTCAAGATTCATGAGCGGGAGAAATAGACTTTGCTTCCTGTAAGAGGAATACAGCAGATTTTCTTCATTGATCCACACCACTGACAAACCCACTGAGTCTCTGCTAGTCTGGCAATACTTAGTACTGGCAGTACTGAGAATATAATCTTGTGATAACAGCCTTTCGGAGTGGAGGGTCAGTGCTCTCATAATCTTGTGTTTATGTACTTGAAATCATGGGGTTGTGACAGTTTGCCATAAAACTAATACAGTTGTCGAGACCTGACCTTAAAGTAACTCCACACATAATGATAAGAATCAGCCCAGGCTACTGTTGCTCAATGAACACTGAGAACCTGTCTGAAATGTGACTGGGCAAAACGAGTTGGGAGAGAATAATTTTGAACTTCAACTTTTTTGAATTTTAAGTTACAAGAGAAAGTTAATTTCTTTTGAATCGTATTTCCCTTAGACTTTAACATGTTTAACACACTTTAGTTTTAATTTAAAAGAATATTTAATTTTTGGACTTGATTTTATCTCTGGGAGTTTGATACATAAAGGAGATTTACATCCAAATTTAGAACATTTCTATTGTAATGTCTTTGTTAACTTGAATATATTAATGTTGAAATTTAATCCCATTAAATCTCTTGTGCACTGTACTAGACAACATGGCTAGACATAATTTGAAATGGGAAGGGAATAGTGAATACATATTTAGCCTTGAGTTAAAAATGATTTGGGACTGATTTAATTAATGTCTTATGCTTTCCAAGGCATTAGCTACAAGGTTCCTGAAGGATATTCCAATGGGGTAGTGGTTAGTATCGGTGGTATAGCGTCATAAAGGGTATGTGGTGGGGGGAGAGAAAGCTGTCTTTAGAAAGTGATACCCTTCACTGGTAGAAGACAGTGACGAAATGACAGTGATGGATCTCTAGTTGACGAAAAGCTTAATGTTTAAGCCCAAAGGGTTATTAGAACAAAAATTGGAGAAATGTTTTTTGGGGAATTTTCATTGCCCTCTACTTTTTCCTCAGTGTGAAAAGGGTCCTATTAGTGCAGCACTTCAAACTCTATCACCTTATGCATTTTCTCCGTGAGTGGAAGGGAATAATGGCATTTCTGGTGATGCTGGAAATAAAAAATAGGCTTGCATAGCTGAGGCCCTCATCCTTCTTTGGGAAAGTAGGTGGCTGCAGGGAGTAAGGTTCTATTTTACTACTCTGATTCAGGAATGTCTATAACTGATAAATGGGCCAGTCTTCTGTTTGTCATTTTAGAAAACAATCTTTTTCACCCTGGTTTCTGCGTCAGGAGGCTAAGTTTTGGGGGTCTATAACAGGAAACCTTTATCACTGACTTCCAGTTGGGTTCAGTGAGAGGGAGGCCTTGACAGGAGATCAGAAAGGAGAGTGAGATCAGGGTATTTGTTCCTTTAGGCCTCTCCTTATTAGGCTGCCATGAACTGCATCCAGCCCTTGAGCAAGGCTTTTCTCAATGTAGCTCCTTCAGTGGGTAACTCGCTCCTATATTTTGGTTACTGCCTAGTCTCTTCCCTTCTTCAGTCCTAGTGATAATACAGCTCCATTCTTTCTTGTTCCTAATTTTTGTCTTTTATCCCTTGTTGGTTTATCCACATTCAGACCACACCTGTGTAAAAACCCTTTGATGGATCTTGACTGATGAGACAATTTGTTCTAATTCTGAAATTCAGTACTACAAAATCTACTTGGCTGTATATTAGGCTATATACTCTAGCCTAAATTTTGCCAGAAACAAAGGAAAGACTTTAACTTTGTTAGGTTGACTTGTGTCTCATTCTGAGTTAGTACAGATGCAAAGAAGGGGTGTAAAAAGCCCAAGTCAAAACCAAAAAGTATATGGAAGGCATTTTGTTTTTATGCATATTTTAAATTACGTTAGTTCTTAGTCTTGTGCCCCCTTTTTTCAAGAGTGTATGTGTGTTATGGTTTGGACATGGTTTGTCCCTACCAAAGCTCATGTTGAAATTTGATTCTCAGTGTGGTAGTGTTGGGAAATGTGGCCTGGTGGGAGATGCTTGCATTGTGGGGACAGATTACCTCATGAATGGCTTGGTGCTGTTCTTGGTGGTGAATGAGTTCTCACTCTTCCAAGTCTGGAGTAGTCCTCATGAGAGTGAGTTGTTATAAAGCCGGGATGCCCCTCAGGTTCCCCTGCTTTCCTGTGTTCGTTTCCCCTTTGACTTACTGAACTATGTTGTGAAGCAGCAAGAAAGCCCTCACCAGAAGCCAGGGGCTTATATCATTGTATTTCTCAGCCTGTAGAAACACAAGCAAAATACATCTCTTTTTAAAAAGAAGTTGTCCAGTTTCAGGTATTCTTTTACAGCAACGCAAAATAGACTAAGACAATGTGTGTCTGAATTTTGTAGGTGTGTACTGTATATGTGTGTGTTTGGTAGGGTAGGGGTGAATGTGAAAGGAATCAGCGTATGGGTCACGTTTTATTTTGAAATCTGCTTTTGATGCTGGTAAGAATCCTTCTCACCAGGCTTGTTTCACGCCTGTAACCCCAACACTTTGGGAGGCCGAGGCAGGCAAATTACAAGGTCAGGAGTTTGAGACCAGCCTTGCTGACATGGTGAAACTCTGTCTCTACTAAAAATACAAAGATTAGCTGGTCATGGTGGTGAGCACCTATAGGCCCAGCTACTTGGGAGGCTGAAGCAGGAGAGTCACTTGAAACCAGAAAGCAGAAGTAGTGAGCCCATATCGCGCCATTGCACTCCAGCCTGGGCAACAAGAGCAAAACTCTCTCTCTTAAAAAAAGAAAAAAGATTTTTTCCCTACCTATGAGAATTGTGTTTGCTAATTTTTTTTAAAGATGTGATGGTGACACACTACTAAACCAATTTTAATCAGAATTTCTGTTGTATGCCACAGTATAGAAGTTTCTCAATCTTTATCCAGAGATCTTTCTACAAGGCAGACATTCTCTGCTTAAAATATATCTAATGAAGAAAACTTTTACTACCACCAGAGGGAAAATGTTTCCATCTCATTTTTATCCAAAATATTTAAGTAATCCATTTAATTTTCAAAATATTCTCTTTATTTGCCATGAACAACTTAACTAAACACTTGTTCATTTCAATTAAAATAATTATCAATTGTATTTTTATTTATTATATACAAATACAATTGAGTATCATCTACTTGTAATGGTAAATTCATGATTAACACACAGATCAAACACATGATACTGATAACAAGCTAGCTTTTAAGAATGAAGAAAAAAATAAATCCATAATTCACCTGTGGGTGTGCTTTATATTTATTCAAGGGTTGTTAGCATTATTTTCTGAGAAAACTGAGTGTTAGTCTGTTTTGTGTTGCTGTAAAAGATAACCTAAAACTGGCTATATGAACTTTGTTCTGAGTACTCAAATCTAAGACTGTGAATGCACCTAGGCCGGCTCCATTAGTCAGGAAAGGCTGAAAGTGATGGAGACCAATGCTGGTGCCTGGATATAAGATTATGCATCACACTCTGTAATCATGGTTTCCATTGTATAACCCTGAGAATAAAATATACCTGGCTGAAATCAGGTGCTCTCTAGGCTAGAAGGCACAATTTCTTTAGCCTTAAGAATATGAGATTGGGTTGTAGGGGTAGCTGTCCCTCCTGAATGCATTATGCGACTCTCACTCAGATGTTTTCATGTGCAATTGGACACCTCGATCTTGATGAGAACGTTAGGGCAATGAAAGATTGTGCTTCTACTCCCTTTTGTATCTTTTAGATGGCTAAATTTTTACATATTCAAGTAGTGGTTCTGTCTGGTCTTTCTGTCAGCATTAATCCACTGTTAACATTCGGCAATGCAAGGGTCACAAGCTTTTCTTTATTTTATAATATTAGGTAATAAGTCTCTAAATAATACTTAGAAAATTTTTGAGTCTTATATGTTTTATAATGTAATACACATATCTAATATCTATGATATTTTTATATTTTAAATCAGAATCCTTTCATTAAAAAGCCCTTAGATTTTTAACACTCTAATTCCCTGGAATTCTATTTCAACTTGTAAATTTCTGAAACTCACCCAATACCTTGTGATATTGGAGGCTCACTAACATTCCCTCATAGCCAAATCCTGGATGCAAGGCTCGTGTGTGTGTGTGTGTGTGTGT
>NW_016107526.1:1153708-1160066 GCF_001604975.1 Cebus imitator
TTTTGAGATGGAGTTTCACTCTTGTTGCCCAGGCTGGAGTACAGTGGTGCAATCTCGGCTTACTGAAACCTCCGCCTCCTGGGTTCAAGCTGTCTTGAATAGCTGGAATTACAGGCATGCATCACCATGCCTGGACAATTTTTGTATTTTTAGTCAAGACGGGGTTTCTCCATTTTGGCCAGGTTGGTTTCGGCCTCTCGACTTCAAGTGATCTGCCCATCTTGGCCTCCCAAACTGTTGAGATTACAGGTGTGAGCTACGGTGCTTGGCCAAGGCTCATTTTAAAACTGATTCCAAGCAGGATAAATATTTTCTAAACTTTAGTCCAATAGAAAAAATTTAAAAAGCCATTATTGTAAGTGCATTTCTCATAATTCTTTCTTTTACATTTGTTTTTCTCTCATACATATGACTTTTAGCTTCATTACTAGAAGGATTCCATTTTAACAAATACAATTATTCTTGCAACAAAATAAGTTAATAACTAAAACCATGGTATAAATTATAGCAACACTTAAACTTAATTACCTCAAGTAAATAATAACTTGGTTACTTGGGAATTGTGGGTAAACCCAGAAATCATAAAATCTATACATTTCGACCTATTTTGTACCCAGCTGAAGTCTTTCTCTAGGTTACACTAACATTAATCTTTTAAAAATTTACCAGGTTAAGTTTATGTTATTAATATGTCTTTTAGTAGATGCAGCTGATTCTAATTCATGGATATGGCATTAAAGATGGCTGCAAATTTTTTGACACTCTGGGCTATAAGAGCCCTCTCTAATGTGCCACATCTGTAGATTTGTTTTGTGTTGTGTTTCTCTTTGCTTTGGGTCCCTGTTGATTCCCTTTTTTGAAATCTCAGTTATGCAATTAAAAGGATATTTAAGATTTTCAGCTTCTGCTTAGCATATTGTAAGCTGAACAGAGCATTGCTCCCATATTCACAACAAAAGAAATTATTGAATATTCTGCAAAACCAAAATCTTTTTGAATTTGTCAGTGAGCTGAGGTCACAGGGAAAACAATCATTCCTGAAATCTGAAGAAAGACACCTTCTTTTAAGGAGAGAAAATAAACAAGCAGTTGCTTATCTGGGGAAGATTCCTGACACTCAAAATCAAACAAACTTTTTAGAATGCAACTGAATTTCTTTAACTTTTCATTTGAAGTAATTTTATACTTACAGAAGAGTTGTGAAAATCATACAAATAGTTCCCTTTTACACTTTATTCTTCTACCGATAATATGAAAATCTTATATAACCATTGTACAGGACAGGACTAAGCAGACAGGACTAAGAAATCAAGAGCAGAAAAATAACAATGGTACAGTATTATTAACTAAACTATAGACCTTATTCAAGTTTCACCAATTTTTCCATTAAGCCTGTGTTCTCTTACTGGATCCTATCTAGCATTGCTTATTGAATTTAGTTGTTACTTCTTTTTATTCTCCTCTATTTTTAATACATTCTCAGTTTTTCTTTTTCTTTTAAGCAATTTTATTTATTAAGATACTAATTTCACATATAGTCTGAATGAAACATTTTAAGTCACACTATATATTTTCTTAATTTTTTTTAACCAACAGCAATAATTTTATACATATATATATATATATATATATATATATATATATAATTGAACTTTAGGTTCTGGGGTACATGTGCAGAACATGCAGGATTGTTGCATAGGTACATGCATGGCAATGTGGTTTGCTGCCTCCATCCACATCACCTATATCTGGCATTTATCCCCACATTATCCTTCTCCAACTCCCTACTCCCCACTGTCCCTTTCCTATCACCCCCAACAGACCCCAGTGTGTGATGCTCCCTCTCTGTGTCCATGTGTTATAATTGTTCAACACCCACCTATGAATGAGAACATGCAGTGTTTGATTTTCTGTTCTGTGTCAATTTTCTGCGAATGATGGTTTCCAGATTCATCCACATCCCTACAAAAAACACCAACTCATCATTTTTTATGGCTGCATAGTATTCCATGGTGTATATGTGCCACATTTGCCTTGTCTGGTCTATCGTCGATGGACATTTGGGTTGGTTCCAGGTTTTTGCTATTGCAAACAGTGCTGCAATGAACATATGTGTGCATGTGTCTTTATAATAGAACAATTTATAATCCTTTGGATATATACCCACTAATGGGAGTGCTGGGTCAAATGGAATTTCTATTTCTAGATCCTTGAGGAATCACCACACTGTCCTCCACAATGGTTGAACTAATTTACACTCGCACCAACTGTGTAAAAGTGTTGCTATTTCTTAACATCCTCTCCAGCATCTGTTGTCTCCAGACTTTTTAATGATTGCCATTCTAACTGGCATGAGATGGTACCTTAATGTAGTTTTGATTTACATTTCTCTAATGACCAGTGATGATGAGCATTTTTTCTTATGTTTGTTGGCCTCATATATATCTTCTTTTGAAAAGTGTCTGTTCAAATCCTTCACCCACTTTTGGATGGGTTTTTGGTTTTTTTCTTGTAAATCTGTTTTAGTTCTTTGTAGATTCTGGATATTAGCCCTTTGTCAGATGGGTAGATTGCAAAAATTTTTTCCCATTCTGATTGTTTCTTTTGCTGTACAGAAGCTCTGGAGTTTAACTAGGTCCCATTTGTCTATTTTGGCTTTTGTTGTCAATGCTTTTGGTGTTTTAGTCATGAATGCCTATGTCCTAAATAGTTTTGCCTAGGTTTTCTTCTGGGGTTTTTATAGTTTTAGGTCTTATGTTTAAGCCTTTAATCCATCTAGAGTTAATTTTAGTGTAAGATGTCAGGAAGGGGTCTAGTTTCAGCTTTTTGCACATGGCTAGCCAGTTTTCCCAACACCATTTATTAAACGGGGAATCCTTTCCCTATTGCTTGTTTTTGTCAGGTTTGTCAAAGATCAGATGGTTGCAGATGTGTGGTGTTGCGTCCAAGGCCTCTGTTGTGTTCCATTGGTCTATATCTCTGTTTTGGTACCAGTACCTTGGTGTTTTGATTATTGTAGCCTTGTAGTATAGTTTGAAGTTAGGTAGCATGATGCCTCCAGCTTTGTTCTTTTTGCTTAGTATTGTCTTGGCTATGTGGGCTCTCTTTTGGTTCAATATGAAGGTTAAGCTGGTTTTTTCCAGTTCTGTGAAGAGGGTCATAGGTAGCCTGATGGGGATAGCGTTGAATCTATAAATTATTTTAAGCAGTATGGCCATTTTCACAATATTGATTCTACCTAAACATGAGCATGGAATGTTTTTTCATCTGTTCGTGTCCTCTCTTATTTACTTGATCAATGGTTTGTAGTTCTCCTTGAAGAGGTCCTTTATATCCTTTGTTAGTTGTATTCCTAGGTATTTTATTCTCTTTGTAGCAATTGTGAATTACAGTTTGTTCTTGATTTGACTCTCTTTAAGTCTGTTATTGGTGTATAGGAATGCTTGTGATTTCTGCACATTGATTTTGTATCCTGATTCTTTGCTGAAGTTGCTTAACAGTTTAAGGAGATTTGGGGCTGAGACGATGGGGTCTTCTAAATATACAATCATGTCATCTGCAAATAGAGACAATTTGACTTCCTACTTTTCTAATTGAATATCCTTTATTTCTTTTTCTTGCTTAATTGTTCTGGCTAGAAATTCCAATACTATATTTACTAGGAGTGGTGAGAGAGAGCATTCTTGTCTAGTGCCAGACTTCAAAGGGAATGCTTCCAGTTTTGCCCGTTCAGTATGATATTGCCTATGGGTTTGTTGTAAATAGCTTTTATTATTTTGAGATACATTCTGTTGATACCTCGTTTATTGAGAGTTTTTAGCATAAAGGGCTGTTGAATTTTGTTGAAGGCCTTCTCTGCATCTATTGAAATAATCATGTTTGTTGTGTCTTTGGTTCTGTTTATGTGGTGAATTATTTTTATAGACTTGCATATGTTGAACCAGTCTTGCATTCCTGGAATGAAGCCTACTTGTTCGTGATGGATGAGCTTTTTGATGTGCTGTTGCAATTGGTTTGCCAGTATTTTATTGAAGATTTTTGCATCTATGTTCATCATGGATATTGGCCTGAAGTTTTCTTTTCTTGTTGACTCTCTGCCGGGTTTTGGTATCAGGATGGTGTTGGTCTCATAAAATGATTTGGGAAGGAGTCCCTCTTTTTTATAGTTTGGAATAGTTTCAGAAGGAGTGGTACCAGCTCCTCTTCATATGTCTGGTAGGATTCAACTGTGAAACCATCTGGACCTGCACTTTTTTTTGGATGGTAGGCTATTAATTGCTTCCTCAACTTCAGCCCTTGTTATTGGTCTCTTAGGGGTTTCAACTTCTTTCTGGTTTAGGCTTGGGAGGGTGCAAGTGTCCAGGAATTTATCCATTTCATCTGGGTTTACTGGCTTATTGTTTGTAGTAATCTCTGATGGTAGTTTGTATTTCTCTGGAATCTGTGGTGGTATCTCCTTTATTGTTTTTTATTGCATCTATTTGATTCTTCTCTCTTTTATTTTTTAATTAATTTGGCTAGTGGTCTGTCTCTTTTGTTGATCTTTTCAAAAAACCAGTTCCTGGATTTATTGATTTTTTTTGAAGGTTTTTTTATTGTGTGTGTGTCTCTGTCTCCTTCACTTCTGCTCTGATCTTAGTTATTTTTTGTCTTCTGCTAGCTTTTGAGTTTTTTGTTCTTGCTCCTCTAGCTCTTTCAATTTAGATGAAAGTGTGTCAATTTTAGATCTTTCCTTGCTTCTCATGTGGGCATTTATTGCTATAAATTTTCCTCTAGACACTGCTTTCACTGTGTCCCAGAGATTCTGGTATGTTTTGTCTTCCCTCCTGTTGGTTTCAAAGCATCTTTATTTCTGCCTTTATTTCATTGTTTATCCAGTCAACATTCAAGAGCCAGTTCAGTTTCCATAAAGTTGTGTGGTTCTTATTTAGTTTCTTAATCCTGGGTTCTAATATGATTGCACTGTGGTCTGAGAGACTGTTATGATTTCCGTTCTTTTGCATTTGCTGAGGAATGATTTACTTCCAATTATGTGGTCAATTTTAGAGTAGGTGTGATGTGGTGCTGAGAAGAATGTACATTCTGTGGATTTGTGGTGGAGAGGTCTGTAGATGTCTATTAGGTTTGCTTGGTCTAGATCTGAGTTCAAGTCCTGGGTATCCTTGTTAATTTTCTGTCTTGTTGATCTGCCTAACACTGACAGTGGAGTTTTAAAGTTTCCCCCTATTATTGTGTGGGAATCTAAGTCTCTTTGTAGGTAGTTAAGAACTTGTTTTATGTATCCGGGTGCTCCTGTATTGAGTACATATATATTTAGGATCGTTAGCTCTTTCTTGCATTGATCCTTTTACCATTATGTAATACCCTTCTTTGTCTCCTTTGAACTTTGTTGGTTTAATGTCTATTGTATCAGAGACTATGATTGCAACTCCTGCTTTTTTTTGCTCTTCATTTGCTTGGTAAATCTTCCTCCATCCCTTTATTTTGAACCTGTGTGTATCCTTGCACATGAGATGTATTTCCGGGGTAGATCACACTGATGTGTTTTAACTTTTTATCCAATTTGTCAGTCTGGTTCTTTTGATTGGGGCATTTAGCCCATTTACACTTATAGTTAATATTGTTATTTGTGAATTTGATCCTGCCATTTTGATGCTAGCTAGTTGTTTTGCCCATTAGTTCACACAGTTTTTGCATGGTCTTCACCATTTGGTACATTTTTGGAGTGGCTGGTACTGGTTGTTCCTTTTTATGTTTAGTGCTTCTTTCAGGATCTCTTGTAAGGCAGGCCTGGTGGTGATGAAATCTCTAAGCAATTGCTTGTCCATAAAGGATTTTATTTCTCCTTCACGTTTGAAAGCTTCTTTTGGTTGGATGTGAAATTCTAGGTTAAAAGTTCTTTTCTTTAAGAATGTTGAATATTGGCCCCCACTCTCTTCTGGCTTAGAGAATTTCTGCTGAGAAATCTGCTGTGAGTCTGATGGGCTTCCCTTTGTGGGTAACCCGACCTTTCTCTCTGGCTGCACTCAGCATTTTTTCCTTCATTTCAACCCTGGTGAATCTGACGATTATGTGCCTTGTGGTTTCTCTTCTTGAGGAATATCTTTGTGATGTTCTCTGTACTTCCTGGACTTGAATATTGGCCTGCCTTACTAGGTTGGGGGAGTTCTCCTGGATAATATCCTGAAGAGTATTTTCCAGCTTGGATTCATTCTCTCCACCATGTTCAGGTACACCTATCAAATGTAGATTAGGTCTTTTCATATAATCCCATATTTCTTAGAGGCTTTGTTCATTTATTTTTACTCTTTTTTCTCTAATCTTGCCTTCTTGTTTTCTCATTGAGTTAATCTTCAAT
>NW_016107526.1:1160216-1163166 GCF_001604975.1 Cebus imitator
TCTTCTCTAAGCTGTTTATTCTTGTTAGCATTTCGTCAAACCTTTTTCAAGGTTCTTAGTTTCTTTGCATTGGGTTAGAACATTTTCTTTTAGCTCAGAGAAGTTTGTTATTACCCACCTTCTGAAGCCTTTTCTGTCAATTCATCAGACTCATTCTTGATCCAGCTTTGTTCTCTTGCTGGTGAGGAGTTGTGATCCCTTGGAGAAGGAGAGGCATTCTGATTTTGGGTGTTTTCATTCTTTTTGTGCTGTTTTCTTCCCATCTTTGTGGATTTATCTACCTATGGTCTTTGTAGATTGTGACTTTCAGATGGGGTCTCTGAGTGGATGTTCTTTTTGTTGATTGTGAAGTTATTTCTTTCTGTTTTTAAGTTTTCCTTCTAACACTCAGGCCCTTCTGCTGTAGGACTGCTGGAGGTCCACTCCAGATCTTGCTTGCCTGGGGATCACCTGTGTTGGTTGCAGGACAGTACTAGTTGCTGCCTGTTTCTTCTTCCGTTATCTTTGTCCCAGAAGGATACCCACCAGATGTCAGCCTGAGCTCTCCTTTATGAGGTGTCTCTTTGGATATACAGGTGTTGAAGAGCTGCTTGAGGAGGCTGTCTGTCCCTTATAGGAGCTCAAGTGCTGAGCTGTGAACTCTGTTGTTCCGTTCAGAGGTGCTGGGCAGGTACATTTAAGTCTGCTGCAGCAGAACTCAGAATCGCCTTTTTTTCCCAGGTGCTCTGTCTTGGGAAGGTGGGGCTTTATTCATAAGTTCCTGATGTGCTGCTGCCCTTTTTCAGAGATGCCCTGCCCAGCAAGGAGGTAGCCTAGTGACAATCTGCCAGCAGAGGCGTTGCTGAGCTGCTGTGGGCTCTGCCCAACTGCTGTGGAACTTCCCTGGGGTTTTGTTTATAGTGGTATACTTAGAACTGCCTTTGTAATGGTGGTCTGCCTCAGTAATGGAGAACTGTCTCTGCAATGGCAGACTGCCTTGGTAAGGGTGGATTGCCTTGGTAATGGTGGACTGCCTCGGTAATGGCAGACTGCCTCAGTAGTGGTGGACTGCATCAGTAATGGTGGATGTCTTTCCTCCCACAGAGCTGGACTGTCCAGGGTCCAGCTGTGCTTGCTGTGAAACTCTCAATCCAGAGCATTTCAGATTGCTGGTCTTTGTGGGGGTGGGACCATCCGAGCCAGATCACCTGGATCCCTGTTTCAGCCCCGCTTTTTTTTCAGTTGTATGGGTGACTCTGTCTCTGAGGCATTCCAGGCGCCAGTTGAAACGGCACCCGGATTTGTGTGAGTTTTTGTGTGGAGACCCACTGTGCTGGCTGAATCAGCCATGCTGGAGCCTCATGGTGCTTTTTCACCTGGGAATCTCCTGGTCTGTGGAGGCCTTTTGGAAATATGGTGATTACTCATCCTCTGCATTCTCATGGGATTTGCACTCCAGATCTGTTCCTATTTGGCCATCTTGCTTAGTTTTAGTTTTTCGTGACCTTAGCGTTGTTGTAGAACATCCTTCAATTTGAGTTTTCTCTTGATTGGAAAAAGGTTATGCATTTGTGGCAAGAGTGTTATGAAAATGCTGTATATTTGTAATTATATTGTATCAAGGAGTTCATTATGTCAATATGTCTTACTAGGTGATGTTTATCTTGGGTCTTATGTGTAACTATTATAATGGCAGTGTTTGTTTAATTGTGATGCTCTATTTTACTCTTCTTTTGACATTAATTAATTTGAACTCCACTTTAGGTAAGAGCTGTCTCTTCCTGTTTATTCATTCATATTCATAGATATTTATTTTAATCTATAGATGAATAATATTTTAATACAGATAAAACAAGTAGTTGTTATTTATAGATCAGTACTTTATAGATTAAAATCCAGTACTACCATTATTATCATTTGTTTTTGTTGCTTAAATAATTCCCACTTCAGTTATCAGGAAGTCCTTTAGACTGATTCTTTGTTTTTGAGCACTTCCTTGCTTTTTGGTATAGTGAGGATGTTCAAGTCTCATTTTTAATTTTCCCTGCTCCATCTCTGGAATCAACAACTTCTCCGAGGAGCCCTGCTTCTCTCTTTTTGGAAAATGGTATTTAGATATCAAGATCTGGATTTTAGGTGTGCTCATAGAATCTGGGTCATTGCTTGTAGGCATGAGCAGACGGGACTAAGAAATAAATGTATTTAGACAAATCTGCATATATACACATCTATATTTCCTGTTAATTGGTACCTATATGAAAAACCATATGTTTATACTGCTACCTCAGATTCTATCCCTACAACACAGGATTTAAGGCCCTCTTCCCACAGGGCTTAAGATTTATAACATCTTTCTCTCATAATGTAAAGCTTGGTTCTTTTGTCCTTTTTATAAAATATATATCTGTAATATATTTATGTGTTTGTTCTATATTTTTTATAAAATTTTTGTAAAATTTTTCATATATAAGTAACATTGGCACTTCTTCTGTGGTATATGTTTCAAATATTTTCTCCTAGTTTGCCAGTTTACGTATGGTGTTTTTTAGTGATGCAAATTAAAAAAAATAATTTGGCTATATAGGATAACTTCTATGAGTCCATTTACATAAGATATACTCAGGGATTGTTACTCTCTCTTCTTTCCTGCTACTCTTTTCCCATCTCCCTGTTCTTGCCACTCTTTCTTACCTGCTGCATGTAGATTGCTAATCTCTTTAGTTTTTGGTTTCTCATTTCTGTATTTCTTTTGCCAAAATCTTTTGCACATGAGCAATCAATTTTTTTACATGCAGTATCATGTTTCCATAGACAAATATATTGACTTTTGCTTTTGTTGACTCAAATTTGAGTTATAGTTAGAAAATTTTTCCCCACACACAGTTTAAAAAAAATTAGGCTACATTTATTCTAAAATTCATATGGTTTCCATTCTTACATTTAGATTACTAATCTGTTTGGAGCATATTCT
>NW_016107526.1:1166976-1199531 GCF_001604975.1 Cebus imitator
GACTTTGTAGTTGCTGGCTTTCAGATTGGGTCTCAAATCTTTCAGATTGACGTTCTGTTTGTTGATGATGAGGTTATTTCTGTTTCTTGGTTTTCCTTCTGACAGTCTTGCCCCTCTGCTGTAGGTCTGCTGTGGTTCACTCCAGGCCCTGCTTGCCTGGGGTTCACCTGCAGCAGCTGCTGAACAGTAAGGGTTGTTACCAGTTTTCTTCTTCTGCTATCTTTGTCCCAGCAGGATACCTGCCTAGTGTCAATCTGATCTCTCTTTTATGAGGTGTCTCTTTGGATATATAGGGATCAGGGAGCTGCTTGAGGAGACGCTCTTCTTTATAGGCGCTCAAATGGTGAGCTGTGAACTCTGTTGCTGTTCATTCAGAGCTGCTGGGCAGGTACGTTTAGGTCTGCTGCAGCAGAACTCATAAACTGCTTTTTGTTCCCAGGTGCTCTGTCCCAGGGATTTAGGGCTTTATTTATGAGTTTCCGTTATGCTGCCATCTTCTCTTTTTTTTTTCCTTCAGACCTGCCCTGCCCAGCAAGGAGGCAGCCTAGTCACTGTCGGCCTATAGAGGCATTGCTGAGCTGCTGTGGGCTCCGCCCCGCTGCTGAGTGAACTTCCCTGCAGTCCTGTTTATATGGGTGTAGTTAGAACTGCTTTGGCGATGGTGGCCTGCCTCTGTTGAGGCGGAGTCTCTCTGCTGTGGCGGGCTGCCTTGGCAACGGCGGGCTGCCTTGGCAACGGCGGGCTGCCTCAGCATTGGCCGACTACCTCCGTCCTGGCAGGCTGCCTCGGTAATGGCGGACACCCCTCCCCGACAGAGCTGGACCGTCCTGGGTTCAGCTGTGCTTGCTGTGAAAGTCTCAGTCCAGAGTTTCTGGTTGCTGTTCTTTTGTGGGGGTGGGACTAGCCGAGCCTGATCGCCTGGCTCCCTGCCTCAGCTCCTTTTTTAAGTTGGTGTCCCAGTCGCCTGTTGAAGAGGCGCCGGGGTCTGTTTGTTTTCCCCTTGGCCACTCACTGCGCTGGCTTAAACAGCGGCACTGAGGTTTGCGGCGCTTTTTTTTTTTTTGCCCTGGAATCTACTGTCCTGGTTCTCTGCTCAGTCCCCTTTTTAAACAGACGAACGGGCGACTTCCCATGGCTCCAATCACCAGCCAAAAGGGCCCCTGGACTGGTGTATTTTGTACGGAGAACCGTGGCTCCGGGGCGCCGACAAAGCAGCCACGCTGGGCAAAGCGGCGGCGCTGGCCGGCACAGCCACACTGGCCGAAACAGCCGCGCTGGCGACCCGTGGAGCTCCTCTGCCTGGGAATTTCCTAGTCTGTGGGCAATAAAAACGCGGCGTCCACTCACCCTCTGTGCTTTCACTGGGAGCTGCAATCCTGAGCTGTTCCTAAACGGCCATCTTGGATCCTCCTACCTCAGTTTTCTTAACACCATTTATTAAAAATCTCATCTTTACCTTCAACAATTTGTGATACTGCCTTTATCATACGTTACATTTATACAAATGTAAGTCTGTTTTGGAATTTTTAATGCTAGTCTGTTGATTCACTTGTCTATTCACATGTCAGCATAACATTATTTTAATCACAGAGCCTTTAAGATAGGCTAATAAATCTTTGTAGTTTTCCTTTTCTGGTGTTTTTATGGCTCCTCTTGCATGTTTATTTTTACATATAAGATTTAGATTCAACTTCTCTAATTCAATAAAATAAAATAATTTGCTTTTGTCTTCACTGGGATTCCATTGACTTTAAAGACAGACATCTGGCATCTTTATAATACTGAGATTATAAGTGTCCTATCCAAGAACAGGAAATATCTTTCAATTTGTTCAGGTTATTCTTGTCTTTTGAGGGATCTTAAATTTTCTTCAAATAAATTTTACATATTTCTTGTCAATTTTATTGCTATCAAATATATAATCTTGGGGTTCCTATCAAATATATAATCTTCTGTGTTTCCATTATAAGTGAAGTTTACTTTATCAAAATGGTTATTGTTTGTGTACATGAAAGCTACTGATTTTCATATGTAAATTTTTTAATCCTAATATTTCATTAAATTCTTTTAATGCTTAAATTAATTTATTATTCATTCTTTGGGACATTTGAGGTATACTCTCATGTCATCCTTCAATAAAGATAGCTTTACTTCATTTATTTTTGACTCATTCTTTTCTATTGACCTATTCTCAAATATTTCTAAAACTCCTAATTAATGACTAATGTTAGTAAATACTTATGGCATTTTCAATTCTACTGGTGTGAATGCAAATTAATACACATATTGGAAGACATAATATTGGAAAAATAAGTTCATTTAAACAAATAATAGCAAGTATTTGGAAATAACTGAAATATCTAGTAGATGAGGAGTAGTCAAATGAATTATGATCTATACAAACAAAGCAATACCATGAAATCATTCTAACTAAATTATTGCTTACAATAACATTTCTTAGAAGATGTTCCAACAAACAGTACTTCATGAAAAACATTTCAGGTAGAGGGCGGAGGGTTGTGATGATTAATTTTATGTGTTAATATGACTAGGTTATGAGGCCCAGATAACTGGTAAAAAGAAGAAAAAAAGATTTTTGAGTATGTCTGTGTTTCTAAAAGAGATTGACATTTGAATGAGTGGACTGAATAAAGAAGATCTTCCCTGACCATTGTGGGCGAGCATCATCCAATATGTTGAGGGTTCTAATAGAACAAAAAAGCAGAGGAAGGGACAATTCTTGCTCTCTTTTTAAGCTGGGACATTCATCTTTTCCTGCCTCAAACATTGGAGCTCTTATTTTTCAGGCCTTTTAATTCTAGGTTTCACATCAGATTTCCCTCAACCTTCCATCCCAACTGGTTCTTAGGTCCTCAGAATCTCGCTGAACTGTATCATGGACTTTCCTAGTTCTACAGCTTGCAGGCAACAGATCATGAGACTTCTTGGCTTCCATAATCATGTGAGCCAGTTCCCATACTAAATACCTCCTCTCTTCTCTGTCTCTCTCTTTCTCTCCAAATACACACATATATATGTGTGTGTGTGTGTGTGTGTGCGCGCGCGCGCGCACATGCGCGCGCACGCATCATGTATATGTCATACATACATATATATGCATGTGTGTGTATGTGTGTGTGTGTGTATATATATATATATATACACATATATATATTTTATGGGTTCTATTTCTCTGAGGATCTCTGACTAATATAAAAGGGCCATGGCCAACATATCTCCCATCTATCATTTGGAGAATCAATGCAGATTAGCTTTGAAAAGCTGAGAGGTACTGCAATAAAGAAGTGTGGTTAACTCCATTTAACTTGATGTCTCTCAAATGCATGCTACTACAGAACATTTGGTTTTCAAATAATACATTGTCACCTAATTTTTGTTTTACAACTGTCACTTTATGAAAATGAATAACTGTCTTAATAAAAATTTGATGACATGGGAAAATGTGCATTCTATTTGTTAATTGAAAGGCAGAATGTTTTTAAAAAACCAATATTGCTCTATTACTTGAAAACATGTACATACATGGACATGTGGATGTATGTACATAAAAATGTTAGCTAAATATTTACTGAGCAGTGGGTTCCTATCAAATTTTAATTTTTATATTATTTTAAAATAGGTACTATATTTTTCTAATAAAAATATATTTTTCTGATTGCATAAAATTGATTAAACATTAAATACTTTAATGAAAGCATTAAATATTAAATGAACATTAAATTATTTTCAGAATTGTTTAAAATTTGTAGAGTGAACATAAAATTTGTAGAGGAACATATATATTTTTCAAGGGGAAGAGAAAAGATTGTTAGAGAACTCATTACATAGTCCTGACACTGTCCGAAGGTGAAAAGACATTATTTTAAAAAACTTAAAATATGGAAAATATTCTGATTGTAATTAACTAAACTATGTGACTTAAAAAATCCTGAAAGCAAATGACATTATCTAAATGAAAAAGGTAAGTCTTTGTTTATCTTTTTATTAACTCATTTTCTGTTAATTAAGTTTTTGGTATTTTAAAAATTGTACCTTGGCACAAGGAAACCCAGATTTTCTTTGTTGACTGAAGCATTAGGAATGAGACATATAAAGCCAATTTGAGTAAAGATTTGTTGAAAGCTTAATTCCTTCTTTGCAAAAATAGCAATAATGACATGAAAATAATGTGCAAACAGAAACAGAATCCCTGAGGCTTCTACTAAGAAAAACACAGAGAACCAGTATTTTTACCAGCAATTCAGGTAACAAGAAAGTCCTGTACTTTATAGTTCAGGGACATTTGCATAAATCTCTCAGCTCAGAATGTTTGCACTTTGTAGTGGTAAAAAAATTACTTATCCTAAGACCTCTTTTTCCACAGAAAAACATTTTTTCAGTTCTCTTCCATTGTTTTCAATTTAAATATGGTCCCTGTTTAAACAGTAACTTTCTGCTTATGAAACAAGAGTTCATGTTAAAACTCTGGTACTACTACAGTAGTTCTTAGAGACGTAGAAAATAATGGTGAAGATGATGAAGATGTAATACTGTGGGTAAAACTAACTGAGGACTTCCATGTGCTATAAATCTTTTAAGGACTTTACATGCATTATTTTATTGCATATTTATAAAATTCATGTGAGAGAGGAGCTACTTGAGCTTTACTGAAAGGAAAACTGGGATATGTAGGGAAAATGAATTTGCTCAAGGTCACATAGCTAGGAAGTGGCAGAGCCCAAACCTAAACTCCTGAGTCTCCTATAATGAAGACAAAAGTGGTGAAATTACCTCCCCTACCTGAATACTGTGAAACTATAAAACTGCTTTTAATAGAAAAGGGAGTTTTTCCTCTAGAATTTTAAAGAGAAATAAATGAAGTATAAATAAATTTATACTCAAGACTTTGCTGTTTGTCCAGGGCATGCTATAGTTTATATACTATTTGAAATGTGTTGAAAACACACACACACACACACACACACACACACACACACACACACATTATGCAACTAGGGCTCAAAAAAATAGGTGGCTCTTCAGTTTGTTAAGTGTGTTTGGATTTACATACAACAAGAAAAATAGCAAAGTAAAGCAATATTTTCTAAGCCTCATAGAGATGTGCTACCTGGTAAAGAAGATGCTGGGAAAGGTTTAGAGGTTTTGGAAAAGGTATAGGATTTGACCTTACATTGGACCACTCAGAGGAGGGAACAGTCAAGGGGAAGAGAGTACGTGCATAAAGAGTGGCATGACAATATTGTGGTGGTTGGGGTCTGCAAGGAATTGTAAACATTAGGCAAATATGGCTGCTTTGGGGAGTTGTTGGGGCCAGCTTGCGCAGTTGCTTAGGGAAAGCTTTAAGTGTCTTGCACAGAGAGTTGCTGTGTGTCCTAGATATAGAGCAAAATTTAGTTGATATCTTTGTATCTACCACAGCACAGTAAATCATAAGATGTTGTCAAGCCCCAACCAACTATCTTGCTTCTCTCTTAAACTTGGAATCCCTGTTCTTCTTTATCCTGTCAAGGTCATCCTGTTTCAAAGCTGTGTGGATACTTTCTTCATGATGTCTCTCAGATCTTCCTATTTACTCTTTTTCTGGTATGGTTCTCCATGATTTCAAAACCCTGTAAACAACACAGGCGTCTTACTGTGTCACTTTCTATTCTTTGGGGCTTTTAAAGTGAATAAGCTTAAGTTAAAAAACAGAGTTTATTGGCATATGTAAGTAACCTGGAAAAAAACAAAGAAGGGATAAACCTCATCTGAGAAACAAGGCCATTCGGATTCACGGCTATCAGCTCTCTCTTCCCATTTCTTGATTCCTTTCTATGTTAGCTTCATTCTCATCTGCACACGAGCTAACTTTGTGTGGTAAGGAGCATGATCTCAGGCTACTTCATATTCACATTTCTGCATTGTAGTTATCTAAGAGGAATGAAACTCTTTCTTGTCAGTTGTGGTAAGAAAGTAACCTAACTAAGTGCTATAATTGGTTCTGCTTTTATTAAGAGACTGTCACCAGAGAAATCACTATTGTCAATGAGATGGGGTACTGGAACTGGGGCTTCCATTAGAACCACTTGGTGGGTGTAGAGTAGTAGAAAATTATGCGTCCTAGACATATATATTTCTGAGAAGACAAAACATAATAAATGCCCACTGCCCTCTCTAATCTCCGAGTAACAGTCTTCAAATATATTTTCAGCATAACACTTCCACATTCAAATTGAACTATCTTTTCTAGCATCAACCTTTTTTTCCAATGGTTGTTCTACAATGTCTAAAGCTGCATAACAAATTACTACAAACATTACAATTAAAAAAACAGAAATGTATTATCTCATGATCTTTGTGTGGCAAGGGCTTAGGTAGAGTATAGCTAGTTCTCTTCTCAGGGGTCCTGCAGGCTGAAATCAAGGTGCTGTATGGGGTGCATTCTCATCTGCAGATTAGGATACTCTTTCCAGCTCATTCAGGTTGTTCACAGGATTTAGTTCCTTTTGAGTGAAGAACTAAGATCCCCATTTCTTGCTGGTAATGGGGATGGGAGTGACTCTTAAGTCCCTCCCATTATTGTCAATATGTTGATCCCATTTGTTGTGGGTTCAAAATTAGGCTATCCAATTTACTAGTTAGGTGATCTTTGTTTTCTTTTTCTTTTTTNTTTTTTGAGATGGAGTCTAGCTCTGTCACCCAAGCTGGAGTGCAGTGGCACGATCTTGGCTCACTGCAACCCCCATCTCCCAGGTTCAAGCGATTCTCCTGCCTGAGCCTCCCAAGTAGCTTGGATTACAGGTGCCTGCCACCACACCCAGCCAATTTTATTATTTTTAGTAGAGACAGAGTTTCCATGTATTGACCAGGCTGGTCTCGAACTCCTGACCTCGTGATCCACCCACCTCAGCCTCCCAAACTGCTGAGATTACAGGTATGAGCCACTGCACCCAGCCTAGTTAGGTGATCATAAGCAATTCATCCTCTGTAATGTTCAACTCTCATCCTTAAAGTCGGGATACTAATTGTGCTAACCTTATGAGTTGATTGTGAGGAGTAAATCAGCTCAGAAAGTACATAAAAGGCACTTAACATTTCATGTGTAGCATGAAAATTACATGTTCTGTTAAAAAACCAGAAGTTTAGGTGATAGCGCCTGCTATTGTCTTCCCAAAGAGCATGGATAAGGCTAGCAAAAAACAAAAATACCAAAAAACCAAAAACAATAACAACAACAACAAAACCAAGCTCTTTAATAAAATTTTTGGATAACATTCATTTCATTCTATCTTCATAATTGTGGGGATATAATATTTCCTCAGAGAGCTCTGTATGTAATGGACTTTGGGGACTGAAAAAATACAGGGCCTTTGCTCAACAGTGGAAAATTCACTGCTTCAACCATTTTTTTTTTTTAGTGTTCTTTAGCAACTCCCTGGTTTAATCACTGGATAATTTTGAAAGATTTGGTGAAAAACACTTGTTTGAAGGGGCTGCTCAATTGAAGCGAAACTAACGGCCACTAAGTTGATCCAGCTAGCTTTCTTTTATGTAGCCAAAGAAAATTATAGATGACTTCTACTCTTTCTGATTTTCAATCAAAGATTGGCATTGGGGCATAGTAAGCTCAGCAGCATTGAATTTGGCACCAGATGTCAGGATTGGCTGGGGTTATAAAAGGAGAAAATGGGGATGAGGACATGGGGAGTTCTCAATTCGTGAAGTGGAATTTTTAAAATATTAAATAACAGATATGAGAAAATACTCAGGAAATATCAACATAACATACAAATTCCCATTACGCTCTTTCTGGGTAGGCAGAAAAGAGAGACTTCTGAGTAGGTGCTGAGTCAGAAAATATCCAGGATAGAAAGAATATTGGTGGAGACAAGCAGTTTTGGTGAAACAACTGCCAACACAAATCTTGTTCAGACTCTTTGGCCTCTTCTGTTTTCTCTGTGGGAATTCTCCCAAATAATCCCTCTCTCTACTCTCTTCTGTCAGCCTTGGATCCCAAGGTTTGCCCCCTTAGGTTTTACTGTCAGATATTTCAGATATTTTTACATTTCCATGTTGGGATATGTGTAATTCCAAGATGGTCCCCAAATTGCTGCCCCCTGGCATGACTACCATGTATAATTTCATACCCTTGACTGGGGGTGGCACAATTATTTGATTAATAATGCTAATGGCATAGCAAAGGTGATGGTATAGTTACTCAAGTGATTATATTAAGTTAGGTAAGACTCCTTAGCATCCTGGAGAAAGATTCTCCTGTTGGCTTTAAAGAATAAGCTTTCAGATTGTGAGAGGCCCATGTGGCTGAGACCCAAGGGCAGCCTCTAGGACTTAAGAGTCACTCCCATCCCCATTACCAGCAAGAAATGGGGATCTTAGTTCTTCACTCAAAAGGAACTAAATCCTGTGAACAACCTGAATGAGCTGGAAAGAGTATCCTAATCTGCAGATGAGAATGCACCCCATACAGCACCTTGATTTCAGCCTGCAGGACCCCTGAGAAGAGAACTAGCTATACTCTACCTAAGCCCTTGCCACACAAAGATCATGAGATAATACATTTCTGTTTTTTTAATTGTAATGTTTGTAGTAATTTGTTATGCAGCTTTAGAAAACTTTAAATTCTAAAGAATTTTTTAAACATCTAATTTAAATTAGAAGTAAGCCTTATTCTTAATTTCTTCATACCTTTCAGTGCACATAGTTTAGTACTTTGTACAAAGTAGGCATACAATTAATACTTGCTTATGGATTAATTTATTGATTAGGATAATTATCCTAAAATTTTATTTCCAATATCTGTTTTTCCCCCACCAGAAAAGTCCTTAAAACTTTTTTCTAAACATTTAGTAAATATCATCTTTTTTTTTTTTCTGGAAAATTCTTCACTTATTAACCTGTCAACATATTCATGCTGACCCAAACCAAATAAGTAATCTATGTAGGTCAAAAGATACTTTGGAATGGAAGACCTTGATATTTGGGGAGAATTTTAGTGGGTAGCTATAATGTCAAGTATTAGACTATGAAAAATGTCATATGAAGTTTAGTATGAACACATCAGAAGTTTAAATTTTTTCCTGATGTTTCCCAATTATGTTAATATGCATTGAGCATAATAAAAATGATAACAATACCTAACTTTTATTGATCACCTCATTCTTCTTAGGTAGATCATAGCCCTTACAAATGGACAACTAAGGGAAATTGAGAGATGAACTCTCAAGGATATGAGGAAATTCCTGGCAATTAAGAGTTTAATCTATTCATATATTTAAGCTCTAAAAATACCTGTAACCTTGGTTACTATTATTATCTTCATCTTATTTATAAGGAAACCGAGGCAAAAAGGCTAAATAATTTGTCCAGGGTCAAATAGCTAGCAACAACAGGAATAATAAACTATCGCATAGCATTTCAGTGGTGCTTTACTCATTAGCTTGGCACAAAAGTAATTGTGGTTTTTGCCATTACTTTAAATAGCAATATATTAACTTATTTAATTTTTACAATAATTGCGTGAATTAAGTACTATTATTTCTTTCATTTTAGAGATAGAAAAACAAAGCCTTGCAAATCTTTTAGAGCACATTTATTCTCTAAATGCTTTACTGTTATAAGCTAATACGAGTAACATTTTAAAAATCAATTTTCTTTTCAAAATTTCAAAATCAGTTCAATACTGGCAGATTAATCTTCCTTGAATAGTAGCTGATTATTCTACAGGAATCATTCAATGACTCCCTGTTACTAATTTATCAAATTCCAACAACTTAGGATGGCCATTTGGGGTCTTCCATGATCTCACTCCAATGTGTATTTCTGGTTACATTTTCTACTATGCCTCAACATGCACCCTGAGTTCAGTCCAATCAGCATAAGTAATTTCATTGCACACAGGCTTTGAAGGCTCTGTGGTTTACTGATTTAATTCTGGCCACCTGGAAGGCCCTCCTCCACCTCCACTTGTCAGATAGCATTTCCTTTTGTTTCATATCTCAACCTCTCTAGGAACACTTCCTTTAATTCTACAACAAGACATGTTGTTTACTTTGAGAATACATTACAAATAAAGGAATTATTTAACATATTACAATTTTATTTCATTACAGACTTTTCTTTCCTCTGTATGTTCCCTACTGACTACATATTTCTTCAAGGGGAAAAACAATGCTCATAGAAAATAAGGTATCTGATATTTTTTGAGATGTTGTATGAATTAATTTCGTAAATTCTCTTCTAAAGGACTTTGAATTTATTTCTCTAATTGGTTGATAAAATAATTGTTGTTTTTTAGATTATTCTTTCCTCATATCCTTGAGAGTTCATCTCTCAATTTCCCTTAGTTGTCCATTTGTAAGGGCTATGATCTACCTAAGAAGAAGAAAAAAAAAAAAAAAAAAAAAAAAAAAAAAAAAAAAAAGGGAAATAAGAAAATTGAAGCTTTTATAGTAGGATAAGGATACAGTCTGTTACTGAGCATTACTAAATACCAGATAACAACCCTTGCCCAAATGGAGCTTAGATTACAATATGAAAAAATAAAAAACATAAACATAGAAGTTCTATGTTAGGTACTAAAAAACATAGATCAAGGTTAAACATTGGTTGTGGCAGAAAGTGAAGGAAGGCATATGTGGCCTTGTCAGGCCTCACTGGAAAGGTGATAAGTAAGTAGGAAGAGCTGCCCAAGAAACTTTCTTTCTTCCTTGACTGTAAATTATTAAGGGGAAGGATGCTGCTGCTTCTCTATTGATAAAGAGAGGGTTTTTTCTTAGCTTTGGTTTTTTTTTTTGAGTGTAATGGCAAATGATTTGAAACTGTTTGACTTTCCTAGTCACTGAAATAAATATAGAATTGGAGTAACTGGATCTTACATACACTCTTTAAAATGTTAAGTCAGATACATGATGTTATGGGCGGAATTATGTCTGTCCAAAATTTATATATACATGTGTGTATGTGTGGGTATATAAAATATCTTGTCTTTTCTGCGATTTTTCTTTTCTGGTTGAACCCTAAATGATATACTTACAAAAAACAAGTGAGACAAGTGAGACTTTTTTTCTGATAACAGTGTACAAACTATCATTCGAATAGAAAATTCAATCATATCACACCAATCAATTTAGACGATTTCCTAACAGTTAATTTGTTATGTATACATTCTAAGAAGGAAAGATTCTATGAATATGTTACGCATTTTCCCAAAAAGAATGACTTTCAAACCAAAAGAGTAGCACATGCCTTCTGGGAAAATAAACTGTTTCTGAAGTCAGTAATTTATTCTTCGCTCATAGCAAGCTTACATCCTTCAAAACTTAAAACAAACACACACTTTAATCAAACTTACTTTCACCTTAGATCCTTTCTTCATTCCTTTAGCTCCTCATGTTTCGGTCATAATTTTCCTTCCTGTTTAATATTCTCTTCTTAGGAATATTATCACACATACAGGGCTTTCCCATCCAACCATATGCCAATGACTGAAATGTGTATTACCATTTCTTTAATATCTTGACTCAGTTTTCTCAATAGCACCTCTAAGGCAATGGGTCCAAAACGTATCTCATGATCTTCCCCCTAAATCTGTCCTCCTCCAGTATTCCCCAGTTTAGTAAAGAACAGCATTATTCATTTGCACAAGGTAAAATCTAAATATACTCTTCATATTCTTTTGTTTCACTTCCTTCTTCCCAGTTCCTCTATCATATGTCCTAATAATCTTACCATGTAGAATCTTACCTCTCCTCTGCATTTCATCCACTCCAATCTAATTTCAAGCCACCTTCATCTCAAAACTAATCTATAAGAGCTCCATAACGAGTCTCCATGCAATCACTCTAGCTCTGCACCCTCCTTTTTTTTTTTTTCTGCATGCAAGTAAGTCTTTTGAAGCCCTAATTCTCATCTTGTTACTTTCACGTTTTTAGTTACTCAAATACTTATTGATATTTCTTGTGATTCTCTCTAAATTAATCTGGCCCGATAACAGTCATCTTTGTTCATTTCCACTATTGAGCCATGCCGCCTCCTACTCTGAGGACTGAACGTGCTGTTCCTGGCAAACCATCCCCAACTGCCATCCTCACTTACTTAACTTCCACTTAGTACAGGTATTTGGATTTTAGCTCAAATGACTTTCCTTTGGAAAACACTTTCTTATGTCCATAGTCAGATTCTCCTGTCATAACTTTTCAAGCATCCTACATTTTTGTTTAATAATATTTATATCAGTGTGCTTCATGAGGAACTGGGGTGTAGCCATTTTATCACTGTATTTCTAGGTAGCAGAATAAGCCCAATACGTAGTAGACACTCAAGGGGCACTTGAGGAGCAAGTAAATAAATGATTGAAGCATGATTATAATATTATAGATGGTTTCTGCTGTATTAGTTTTGAAATGTGACAAGAATCTGAGGAGTCTGACCTTGAAGATTTCCATACTTATTCTTTCTTATTTACATATACGGTACATTTTCAGTTTCTAAATTGCAGGCTGATTTTTAAAAGCTATTAGAGCTGAGAATCCAGCCTGTGATGTGAACATCAAGCTGTGCTTTCTCTACCTAACATCATCAATAAACCACACATTCTGCAATTAAAAGTAAGCTTTGGAGGTGAAGCATGAGAATACCCAGCTTGTCTATCCACAGCTTTATTGGCTGTATAGATCTTTCGGGAGAAAAACATTCTTTGCATTATAAGTAACTGACAAAAAATACACAGCAAGTAGAAAGAGAAAAAAAGTTATCTTAAATAACTCATATCTACTGATTACATGATTGTCAAGCAAGATTTTTATTTATCTACATTCTGAATTTATTTTTTCTCAAATATTTGATGAAGGGCAGTTAATAATTGCTAATTAACTTACCTTCTAAAGTAGAATCTACATATATATGAACTCTTCAGAGCCAAGAGTTTTAATGCAATTTTGTCAATAAGCAAAATATAAGGACTGGTAGTAACTTGCTTGTGCATAAGAGGAATCACACATTGAACCAATAATATCCTAAATACAATTTTTTTTTTAAATTTATTTTTTAAAATTTGGTTCAGGAGTACATGTGCAGGTTTGTTATAGGGATATGCTACATGGTACTGAGGTGCGGGCTTCTATTAATCCTGATACCCAAATAGTGAACACAGTATTCAGTAGGTAGTTATTCAACCCTTGCTCTCCTCCCTCCCTCCCTAACTTTGTAGTCCTCTGTGTCTACTGTTCACGTATGTTTTTCCACTTGTACCCAATATTTAACTCCCACTTACAAGTGAGAACATACAGTATTTGGTTTTCTGCTTCTGTTTTAATTCATTTAGGATAATGACCTCCAGTGCACCCATGTTGCTGCAAAAGACATAATTTTGTGTATTGTTTTACGATTTTGTATTTTATGGTGTAAATGTACTACATTTTCTTTACTCAATATACTGTTGATGGGCAGCTAGGTTGACTCCATGTGTTTGCTATTGTGAATAGTGCTGCAGTGAACATGTAAGTGAAAGTCTTTTTGGTAGAATTATTTTTTGTCTTTTGGATATTTGTCCAGTGATTGGATTTCTGAGTTTAACAGTAGTTCTAAGTTCTTTGAGAAATCTCCAAACTGCTTTCCACAGTGGCTGAACTAATTTATATCCCCATCAACAGTATGTAAGTGTTTTATTTCTCTACAACCTCACCCAAAATCTGGTATTTTTTTCTTTTATAAAATAACCATTCTGACTGATTTGAGATGGTATCTTATTGTGGTTTTGATTTGCATTTCTCTGATGATTAGCGATGAGTATTTTCTCATATGTTTGTTGCTGCTTGCATATCTTATTTTGAGAAGTATTTTCTGTGCATGTAGGACCATTTTTTGATTTTTTTTTTGGTCGAATTGTTTAAATTCCTTATAGATTCTGGATATTAGATCTTGTCAGATGCATAGTTTACAAATATTTTCTCCCATTCTGTAGGCTATTTACTCTGTTGATGGTTTTGTTTGCTGTGCAGAAACTCTTTAGTTTAATTAGGTCCCACTTGTCAATTTTTGTCTTTGTTGCAATTGCTCATGGGGACTTAGTCATAAATTCTTTGCCTATGTCAATGTCCACAAAAGTATTTCCTAAGTTTTCCTTTAGAGCTTTTTAGTTTTCAGTCTTACATTTAAGTCTTTAATCTATCTCAAGTTAATTTTTGTACATACACAGTGAGGGGCATGGGTCCAGTTTCATTCATGTGTGTATGGTTAGCCAGTTTTTACAGTGAAAAACATTCTTGATCTTATTTTTGCTTTCCAAGTTCCTAGAATTTCAGCCATCAACTGGTTAGGTCACAAGATATACAAATTTCTATTAATAGAATTATTGAAAGAGCTGACTGCATCTTCAAATTCCAGGTGTAGCAATATAAAAGTTCAGTACTATCAAAGTGCTGTGGAGCATCCCAGGCCTGAGCTCTGATACTATTTTGATATCATTTTGATGCCAAGCACATAGAGATTAAGAATCTTCACTTTATCTTCTTCCCCTTGTCCTCTATTCTGTCCTCAATAAGACATGGAAGAAATAGGTCTCTACTAGCCTGACGGCACTTTGCTTATTTCATATTTGAGTCTGATTTCTCAAACTCTTCAAACTGTTTTATATACTCCTTTATAGTAGACTTCTGGCAGACAGCATGATTATTTTGTAGGGCCAGGTCATCACGTGCTACCAGTGAGATTTTATTCTCTCTTTCTTTCTCTCTCATGTGTGTGTGTTTGTGTGACAGAGCAGCCATATAACTGAGGGTTAAGTATCTGACATGAAGAGTCCAGCTGCAGGCCACACTTCATAGGGAAAGTCCATAGACAAGAGTCCTTGCATCTCTCGAGGATGCTGGGTTTTATAACTGACAAGCACAAAGCACTGTTACTGTTGTGCCATGCTGCGGGCTTCACTTTGTAAAAACAGGTGTAGACATGTAATTAAGAACATAAACTCCTTTCTGGGATTAAGCTTGTAGGAGGCAGGTAGGAAAGGTAGCTATTGAAGTCTAGAGTTAATTAATAGACATTTATGTAGAAATGCAATCAAATGATAAAGGTAGAATATACATTGATTCTAAAAAAGCTGCCTTGGACATCGTTTCTGTGGAAAGTGCACATTTGGAGGAATCACCTCTGCCACGACCTCAGGAGTAATTTTATAGCAATAAGTAGATGCTATCTCAGCGATTTCCACAGTTTTTCTAAGATGTTTTAAAAAGCAATTTGTAAAATGTCCTAGGGTAATTTCACAAATGACCACATTTATTGATGTTTACCTACAGTTATAATCAAGAATTGGGCTTTCATTTTTCTTTCCAAGTTAAATAACAAAATTTCATGTAATACTGTGAACTTTCTCCCCCAAAGCTAAGAACTCATTATTTTTGATTCCTTAGCATGAGGAATAATGTTCCGAAGATAATAGGCACACTACCTGTTGAGAGAAAGATTGAATAAGGCACTGGTATTAAGGAGGTTGTTACTAACACTTTTTTGGAGGCAGTATTGGATCAGTCTTATTACATACTAAAAAGATTTAACATTGGTCAATAAAAATAAATATGCAGAACTAGCCAAAAACTTGCTTATGCTGACTATGAAATTAAATGATCTGTTTGATTAAACAGTTCATTTGTCATTATCTGTATTGGTATTATGTTGAGAAAATTTAAATCAATTGAAATTTAAATTACGACCACTAGCTATTGGATTAAAACAAAATCATAGTGCTTTTGAAGTTTACTATTTAGTCATTTAGAAATACGCTATTCTCTGATGCCTAATAATAAAAGTGCATACAATATTACTCATCCCAAAATCCACAAATATATTTAATGAAGACCAGAATGATGTTTTTGGTGTATGTGTTTATAGAATACGTGCAGTTTGTAGTTCATACTTTGGGACACTGGCACAAAGATAAGAGAGTTCTGACCCACTGAGTTAGAGAGGACAGCAGATCAGAGCTAATTTTAGTATCCTGGCTGCATTTTAAAGACAGACTTTATATTTCTCAGTTTATTCAGAGTATAAAAGTGTTCTTGTTCATTTTATGCTATACTCTTCCCCTGTGGAATTGGGATATTAGAATGATTTCCTTATGAATTTTGGAATCAGAATTACTAGAGAGTATCATGGAACTATAAAAGAGTTTGACAGCATAGAAACACTTCTGAAAATAAAAAACAAATGAGCTAGATGGGGAGGAGGTTGAATTTCTCAATGAGTACCTTCCTTGTAGGAGGCCCCAAGAAGTAGGAGGTTACTTTATTTTCTTTATTTGGTCAAATGATCTTTGAGATTATATCTAGCTGAGCCATTAGATAAGCCTAGCATTAAGCAAGGCCCTGAGTATTAAGCATATACCTAGACACACAAATCTACTTATTCAGAAATGGTCTGCTTTAAGTGCCAGAAGGACAATTCAAACGCAGTTTTTTCATATTACAAAGATTCTCTCTGAACCATTGCATTATAAATGGGATATATTTGGGAAACAATTGTATATAAGGATATACATGTTTTCTGAGTAATTTTTTGAGACATTTTTGTAGAAATGTTAAAATTGTAGAAAAGATAGAGAGTTGGGTTGAATTATTGCTTTAAGTGTCTTTTGTAGTAGGGCAATAATAAAGCTTTTACAGGAAAAATAAAACATAAGTCTGAGGAGCTCGTAAAGGAAATCCATTCCTTCTGGTCATTACTGGTAGTAGTGTGTATTTGACTGTTCAATTTCCCAGGCAATAATAAAATAGTAGGTGAGAGTATTTTCACATTTATTTTCATGTGCCAGTCAAGATCTAGACAAATTCACAAAGAAGAGATAACTGAACAGTGCTTTAGGAGATTATTTCAGAGAAAGATCAATAGCAATTTGGAATGAGTAATGTATCCATAGAAACAGCATCAAATACAAAGCTTTAATTTTGCACCCTGGCATTCTAGGTCTGTTTCTGATATTGACTTATATTTTGAAAATCACTTATTCTTTTAGTCCCTGTTCCAACATTTATGAAATGAGGAGCGATTCTCTGCTTTGTAAATACCCTGGGTGCAGCAATGCACTTCTCCAACTACTGAGAAAAAACAATCTGCTTTGTTTTACTTTGCTGATTCCCCAGGGGCAGTAGCTATTGTACTAGCAAGACAAAGAAAACTATAGCAGTGGGGCTACCACTTACACAAGCTCTCAGAGAGATTCTTCAACCACCTGGAGATCAGAACTTGGAATAATAGCATACTGATAGCCATCAAAGAGGAAGGATTATCACCCAATCAATAGTCAAGAATAAAGTGCCCAGATGAACAATACCTGCTTCCTCAAACTACCTTGCAGTTATGGAAATTATGTGACCTAATTTTGGTGAATGAGCACGAGCTGAGGTCTTCAGGAAAGGTTTTGGCTTTCTTGATTCAGGTGCTGACCCTTCTATCTTCTTGCTGTCTTGAATGTAGACATGATGTATGGAATCTAAGAGCCATGTTGCCACCATGGAACAGAATGCTTATGAATAAAAAACAAAGATAGAAAGAGGCTGACTTAGTCTTTGATGGTGTCACTGAACCACCAAACTAGCATGGGACCACTTACCCCTGGACATTTTTTGCATGAGCAATAAGGCAAGTATGTCATTATTTAAGGTATCGTTAGTTAGGATTTCTGTTATGTGTAACTGAACTGCAACTTATATATATTGGGAGACACCCCTTCATAGTCTCTGTTGTTTCTGCACATCTTGCAAACAGAAGCACTGACTGCTTTGTTCTGGATGTCTTTTCAAAGATGCTTGCTTATACTATAGCAAATAACTAGAAGATAAACATACTGTCTCCACTCCCAGAGCAAAGTGTGGTTTGTTTACACCACAGTATAATAAAGATAATCTTCCTTCAGGTATACATATTGTCCATTATAAAAGGTACAGATTTTCTAAGTTTGAGGTTCCTGTCCTGTAACAAAACTCACTATGTTTGTGGGTGTCACTTGGCCCTATTTACATTATTCTGAAGGAATTGGGGTTGAAGGAACTGGTGAAAATGCTAATAACTGTGACTACTACTATTGGTTTGAGTAAAAAGTACTTTGTCTCAGACCCAGGGGTTTCAAGTCTTCTGCCTGCATCCATGACAGTGTGGCAGTATTACTTGTCAGTTGTAGGTAGGGTTAAACCTCAGACTCTGAACTGTCCTCAGTGAATTGATTTTGAACACAGTTGTCAAAGTCAGTATACACACAAATTCCATAGAGAAAGACTTCCGATCCCAACACAGGAATGAAAATGCCAACTAAATGGCTGTTATGTATTAGATTAAAACAACAAAGAAATTCTAGTTAACTTCATATTTGTAAAAGGTAGCAGTGAAACTACATATACATATCATTTTAATTGGCCACGTTTCCAGCAAAGCAGAGTTGAACTGGAAAGTGTAAGAGATGTTCATAGAGAAATTACAAACTACCTTAGAGTCAGTGAAAAGAACAATAGTATTAACTCTGCATAAAATTAGCTCTACATTAATAAGTTTGAGATGCATCCACAATTCAGTGAATCAGAGATAGTATATACGAAAGACTAAATAGGTGTTCTAAAAAAGCAAATAATTGATGATCCAGGAGTGAACAGAAAGAATATTCAAATTCAATGATGATAATAACAATACATTATTGAAATGGGAGAAGACCTGAATTTGAATATCAAAATCCATAAATTATAAGAAAAATTAAAGGAAGAGCAGACAATTAGATATTGCTTCATGAAATTCCTGAGATTAAAAAATAAAGAACAGATATTAGAATTGAGAAAGATAAAATATATTTTCATATTGGAGAAAATTAGACCACATGCTGTATGATTCCAATTATATGATATTTGGACAGGACAAGACAAAACTGGTGATAGTAAAAAAAAAAAAAAAAAAAAAATGTCAGTGGTTTCCAGGGATTAGAGGGGAGGCAGGGATGAACAGGCAGATCACACAATTTTTAGGGCAGTGAACGTACTCTGCATTTTACTATAACAGTGACACATGTCATTAAACATTTGTCAAAACCCATAGAGAGTGCAATACTAACAGTGTACTGTAATGCAGACTGTGGACTTTGGGTGATAATGATGTGTCAATGCAGGATCATGGATTGTGAAAAGAGTACTATTCTGGCGCAGGGTGTTGATATTGAGGGAGGCTAGTGTGGGTGGAGGTAGGAGATTTACATGGTATTCTCTGTACTTTTCTTTCAGTTTTGCAAAAGTTAGACTGTTCTTAGCTATGTTTCACCATACTGAATGTCAGAATACCAGCAAAAGTAATTAAAACTCAATTGTACAAGAATAGAGATCAGTTAGTAAATTATATCAACTTAATAAAAACACTTTATGGCTTTTAAATCAATGATATAACACTAGTATACTAATATGGACAATTTAAAAAAATGTCCATGAATCAATTTAAACTGAAATAAAAAGTGCAAACTGTGTATTTCTCTCTGTGCTTCCTTATGTACATTTTCTTCAGGTCTGTCTTCATTTTTTCCCACCTTCTTTTTATTCTTCCTGCAGCAGTACCTGTACCAGTGTTTATCCTATCTATTAACATTCTAATTTCAATAACCATATTTTTATTCTTGATACTTTTATGTAGATTATTCAAATATTAGATATCCTGACTCTTTTTTTATTTCCTGATTTTGTTTTATTTGTAAACAGACTAGCACAAACATAAAATGGTATAAATAAACAAACATAATCTACAAAATTAAAACATGAGAACAACTGTGAAACAAACTTACTTAGAGTAACTTAATGATAAAATATTAATGTTATAATTTTAGTCACTGTTAAAACTAGAAATAACCTTTAATGTCACTTTTTCCACTCCCATTTTACTAAGATCTTTGAGATCAAATTTTTTGGCCAATGTCACATAGTTAATTAGTGGCAGAGATGATACTAGAACCATGTTCATTTGATTCCCAGCTTAGTTTAAATTATTTCATAACAAATAACAAGGCTATAACTTCAGCAGAAGTGTATTGAGTTAGTAATTATTTAAGAAGCTCAATGTTACTATTGAAATAAATACAATAGTACAATATCAAAAAGCAGAGAGTTTCAGTGTTTTATAAATTTGACCTATTTAAACCAGGTAGTCTGGAAAAACCAAACATTAATTAAGAATCAGTTATTTCCTTTACAGTATTTCCGGAAAAATTTAGAAAGTGTTTTATTTTCAAAGTTGACTAGAGATGTCTAAATTCACAACTTTATGTTTAAATCTTTCCCCTGCTCAATCAGGAACACTAAAATCTATTTCACTGATATATTTTTAAAGTCACTGAAACTCATAATTTTTTCACATGCATTACCCTATATCTAGTGCCTCACCTAGCAAATAGCAAGTATTCAATAAATATTGGATGAATGAATTATTTCTTAAGGAAAAGACATGGACAAACACATAGGTTATTATTCATGTCTTGCCATTAATTAAATAAATGGACATGACAGGAATACACTCTCATCCTGTTTTTATATCTGTGAGATGACATATTTTGTCAAAGTCACTGACGGTAAATAGGTTTTCATGTGTTTAATAATTCTGATTGAGAATAGTTTCATGGCACTAACTTTATGGTAATTTTGATGCCGTGTTCAGGCTCCGCTAGAAAAGCATCATTTTTAGTTAATGATGCATATCTTGTACAAAGGATAGGAAGAGGTCACATATAGATCACACATTTTCCCACACATTTAAGAATATGTAAAAGACATTTCTATTCATGTCATGTGTGGGCCAGTTTCTCTGTTTCAAAAGTATAGCTTAAAACGTTATAGATTTGATTATTGATAACTTTGGGTGTCCAGTCCTCTTGTTCTTCTTTTCTCTGGTTCATACTTTCCAATGCAACAACCTGCATATGCCATCTCACCAAAATGCCCAAATGAATAATAAACAATAGCTGTCACATCTCTTATGGGAAAGCTCAAGAAAACACACGCACAAGAAAAAAACAGCCAAAGGGGTAAATGGAAGGAAACAGGCAGTTGGGATACTTTATTTAGTTCATGGATTCTCAAAATTTTCCACCCCACAGCATGACAAAAATAGAAAATAATTAAAAGTTTGATGATCGAGTCTCAGTGTTTGCTACAGATTTCTCAGCTTTGAAGAGAAATAGCATCTGATTATTTTCAAGTTAGATATATTCAAGTTCAGTAGGTATTTTATTATAAGTTAACTACCATGCATGTGACTTCATAAAGCAGATTTTATTCTACTTTTTTTCAATAAAACTCAATAAGAAGTAAATAGAAATTTGAAAGTTAATGCCTCATAGTATCTTAGAGTTGATGGAGATCTAAAAAGCATCATTTAATCAATGCTCCATCCTCATCCCCATGAGGGCAGACACAAAGTTATTTTCCTATATTTTTCATTGCCTAGCCCAGTGCTGGGCATGCATTAGGTGCTCAGAGGAAGAACAAATACAAATGTTGCTTGAACGAATGGACCATCAGGACTTAAATTCATCTGCCATTGTACTTTATCTATGAACACACTTGGGTTGGAAAGGAAGAAGAGAGGGTGCTGTGGCTTCTGCTGAAATACTCAAGCTACTGTATGGATTAAAAACCAACTCCTCTTTCAAAGTTCAACTAAAATAATACCTTCTCTTTAAGCATTCTTTAATAAATCTAAAGTGTCATAAACTGTCATTTCTCTATGTTCCTGTAATGGGTTTCTTTGTCTTCTTTTCCATCATGGGCATTCTACATTACAGGCAGTTGATTACAAACTCCTACTTCTCAGTTTTAAATTAATTGAGGACAAGGATTGGGTCTTATTCCTTTTTCTTTAATCTTAGAAAATAATTAGAAAATACTGTTTGTTAATTAATGGAGAGACTCAAAAGGCAGCCATAGTTCAATTAGTAGTAGCTTAAATTGGCCAGAGGGAAATAAGTCAGGAAAGATCTTGGAGACTAAAGTAGGCAGCTGTAGCACCCAAACCACCCTCCACACAAGAGGTTTTGGAAGTACTTTCTTAGTTCAAATTGGAATATCAAATGGGAGTTCATAGAGTCCATATATTTTATCAGAAAAACTTTAATTTTAGAAAAGAAGACATGAATTATTCCTATTACAACTGATCCAACAATAAATATTTTTGAACTTTAAATGTGTGGAGGCAATGCTTAGAATTAAAAATAAATACTGATTCCAAGTGTAATTTTAGTGACAACTGTGATTAAATATTAAAGATAGTATGAATCCTTAAGATCATCCAAGTTAATCCAGTGATTTTCTAAGTGGGAAACAATACCCAGAAAGGTTTAGAGATTGGCCTGAAAACAGAAGTCAACAGCACTCAATCTACAAGGGACCGACCTAAGTCCATCTAGGAAGTTTTCAAAGTTAAAGGCACTTACCTAGAAATAACAGACAAATTTTATGTATTGTTCTAAGATGAGAAATCATATTTTAAAAATATCTAATTTTAATATACTAGTGCAAAAACTCAGGAGATAAAAAATAAGTCTTTATTTTGAAAAGATCTTTGCAAATCAAAAATGACAATAAAAGCTTTACCTCAGACAAACTGAAGGAACATAACTCCTAGAGAGCTAACGAGAACATCAGAAGACAATGATAATATACATTCTGATTGTGGTGGAACATTGAGACCCCTCTAGTGTTGGTGGGTGCTTAACTGATATTAAAACATACTTCAGGGTTTCCTAAACAATTCTCTTTTCTTGCTTTCCTTCCCTCTGTTTATCTCACAATAGCTATAAACATATTTCAACTTCTATTATGTAAATAAGCATTTTAAAAAATTGCACATTCTTAAAAAGTAGAGGAAACAATCCTCTGGCTTGTTTACTTTAAAAATCCTTAAATTAAGGTTATTTTAATTTGCATATAACATATGTCTGAATTTTTTCTGTATATCAGAATATTTGTAGAAAAAGAAGTTCTTCAAAAGTAGAACAGCTATAATGTTAATTTCAGCTTGATTGTGATTTCTGTCAACTCCAACCTTCATTATTTTTCTATATAAGGACTCTGAAAATTTACCTAAGAGAGGAAGAGTCTAGGAGTCCCAAGCAAGCACTTTATAGAGCTGATTTAGTATTGAACTTGAAAGACATGGATGGAGATTTTCTTTTGTAATTGGAACTCTGCTCTGAATTTGCTTAATAATGCAACACAGACTTTAACTCTTTGGATTCCATCTGAAGGGCTTTATGATTGGAGAAATGGGAATGGTCTCAATTAAGACTTCTTCAATTACACCATGTTCCTTAAGTTAGATTTCACTTTATTCTTACAGTTTTATACCGTTTTTCTTAAGAACTGAACATTGCAACCCCTGGGTGTTTTGTCATCATTTCAACTCTCTCTACTTCCTGGATATATCATGAGAAAATTGCACCACGGTGGATCTATTTTTTCACACTTTAAGCTAAAAGATAGTTCAAATAGTTTTCCTAGTTGATTCCTAACTGCCAGTTAAATATTCTCCTAGGATAAAGCATATAAAACTCAGATTATCTTCAGCCCCAAATATGGTTTATTGCAGGTTTGTATTCCCTATTGTCACTCATTGCTCATGCTATCATTGCTTTTTCTGCTAAAGTTATGCATTTGAATCATGGTCATAATATGTAGTTATTTACAGAGAAAATGAAGATAATAAAGTAGGAGGATCTAATCGTCTGAAAAGAGAAGCCAATAATTAGGCTGTAGAAAAACTGGAATTGTTTATAGAGGAACTTTTGCCTGAATAAGAACTCAAAAGTTATTTAAGTTTTTACTTACTCTTCTTTTATTAAAAAATAGCAGCAATAGCACACCTTTGAACACTAACTCTTTGAAGGCTTCTTCATAAGTAAAAAACAGAAATTTTTCCTTCAAAGTTCATTCTGCAGTGATTTATATAGATACTTCCTTTTCTTTTTCTTACAGTTTCCTTCCTGGCTCACTTATTATAACTCAGACACAGACAAATATATCAAAGTGTACATTATTTATTGCAGTTTGAATCAAATTTAACATAAAGGTTATACGGTGTTTTGATATCAGAAAATCCTTAAATTACATTGTTTTATTAATATTATGGAGATGAGGCATTTCAGTAGCAAAGAGGTTGGATAACTTGTCTAAAGTCAGTTACAGCATCACAAGCCACTCAACTGGCTTGGCTCAGTTTGAAAATGTAAGCACTTTCCATGCCTTATAATCTGAAGTCACTCTCCTTTACTATTAGTTCTCTCAACTTGCCAACCAGATCTAAGTTTATGCATCATTAGATATATAAATATTTTTATTCTATAAATAAATAATATTAAACTTCAGCAACATGCTAGGCATTCTGCCATGTGCCGAGGATTTAAAGATGAGCAAGAGAGATCTGATACAACCAAGAGTTGCAGTCTGATGTGGAAAATCAATCAAATCTCATGAAAAAGTAATTCATAGTGATAAGTATTTTGAAGAAAAAAAAATACAGATGCTGTCTATGCTGGGGATATGACATCTGAAAAGTGAAAAATAATAAACAGGAGTTAGAAAGGAAATATTAAGCAGATAGAAAATAATATTCTCTCTTCAGAGATAGGAGAAAGCATGAGTTATTCAAGCAGTGGAAAAAAGGCAGAGTTGTCCAAAGAAGAGAGAAGATGAGAAATTAGATTGCATTGAAGCTGAAGACAGAGGCAGTGACCAGCACATCCAGTCTCTGGTGGCAGTACTGGAGATTTTCAACTTTATCCCCAAAGTATCCTAAGAATAATGAGAAGTTTCTGAAAAGATACAATAAGGAAAATAACAAATTGGAATTTCACCTAAAGAGTATTATCTAGCAAAGACATGGAATCAAGCTAAATGCCCAATAGTGTCAGATTAGATAAAAAAAATAGTATCCTATACCATGTACTACTATACAGCCACAAAAAGAATGAGATCATGTCTTTTGCAGGAACATCAATGGAACTGGAGGCTATTACCTAATGCAGACACAGAAAATAAAATACTGCATGCTGTCACTTGTAAGTGGGAGCTAAATGAGAAGAAATTATGAACACAAAGAAGGAAACGACGGACACTGGGTTCTACTAGATGGGGAAGGATAGGAGGAAGGAGAGGAGCAGAAAAGATACCTATTGGGTACTGGGCTTAATTACCGGGTGATGGAATAGTCTGTACAACAAACCCCGGTGACACATGTTTATCACCTTCACATATACAACCAAACCTAAAATAAAAGTTAAATAAAAAAGATTATACCATGCATAGAAAGAAAAATGAGTTGGAAAGAATAAAAATGAAAGCTGAGAAACTAGTTACGCATATATTGCAAAAGCCAGAAGACATGGTGGGAGGGTAAACCAGGATGGGAGTAGTAGAGAGGCAAGACATTGACATGAGCCAATGATATTTGGGTATTCAAATTGAACAGAGCTCAGGACCGTTGGACATGTCTCAAAACTAACTTCATTTCCAGAGAAAGTCATTTTTTTAAGTTCAGAATGTCTCTTTACAGCCACCAAATCCAGATTTATAAGGTCTTCCCAGACGCCTGAACTCTGCCTTTTTGTATGCTTATCTTTTTGAGTTACCTTCTCAATCAGGTTTTTATCCCTGTTTTTACCTTTAAATAATCACATTATTTCGAAAACCTCCCAGTTTCTATGTTTATGGTGAGGCAGGCACTATTAAACACTGAGCTTAGAAGTGTGAACTTAGAAGTAGAAACAGATACAACCACTTAAGATGATAATTGGTACTGTTCTCATGAATCTGAAACATGCTCATCTCTTTTGCCTACTAATTTTTCATCTGGGAAGCCATTCTAAAGAAAAAACTTAGGGTACATAAGGCTTTTACGGACAAAAGTGTTTACTAAAGCATTTTCCTTAATAGCAAAATTTTTAAATTACCCAAGTGTTCAAAAATAGAGTAAAGGTCAAGTAAATTATGATCTAGTTATCATTATACTTTTCTACAATTTGTTTTTTACAATAAATAAGCCTTTTTAAGATAATTAGAAAGATCATTGTTACTCTATTTCTCAACAACTCTGTTCATATTATTTTTTCAGATTTAAAACCTGTGTTAATGCTTTTTCTTTAGCGTGAGTTATCTCGTGGATTAGATGGAGAATAAAGGAAGGTGAAGGCTTCAGTAAGATAATCTCGATGAGAATATTTCATAAACTATACAACAGAAAGCACCAATAATTGAGTATCTCAGTTTGTTGGCCCTGGTCATGTCTACTGCAAAGTCTGACATATGCAGTGAACATATATTAGGCATTCATGCAGATGTATGCCCACCTAACAGATTTTATGGAAAGTCCAAGTAAAGGACACTTTGGGCAAAATCACTGACTCCCAATTTTGAAAGGATCCCCCTCTTAAACCTTACCCCTACCACAGGCAGATATTAGCTAGAAACAATACACTCAAGGAGGAAGAGAGTTGAAGTAAATGGGCTGATTGGAGTCAGCAAGGGTGAGCGAGGGCAGCAGCAAGAGGGGCAGGGGCAAAATATTTTGCATAGGGCATAATGTGTCTCTCCCATGCGGTATTCTCCCCACCGGGGATTTTTATAGAACTCTATGGGGAAGATGAGGTATATAAAATGTGTGAAATAAGTAAATGGAATGTCTACTGTTTCTGTAAGACAAGATGTGCACAGGTTCACTGCTTTAATGCCCCCAAAGTGACTGTTAGAGCACAGAAGTGATGACCAAACTATTAATAATAAAGTAATAAGCAACATCAGCAGAAAATCTGATAGGTCCAAGATGAATTCAGCAGAACTAGGAAAGATGGTCCTAAAGTGAAAGAAACTGGCAATCACATTGTCCAGACAGGCGTGATACACAGGTTTACTCCTTAGACCCAGAAGAGAAAGGATTTTCCTCCTTTCATTGTGGGTTTATGGTATCCTCAGCAGGAGAAACCTGGAGAAATGAGTTATCCAAATCCATTTCATCACCATAACTCATTCTTAATTTATAATATTTTTTCTGCCTGCTAGAGACCCTCAGGTTAATAACAAAAAAGTTCAAAAGGGGAAAATGTTGGATGTATTTGTTTTTCCTTTGTAACACCTTCTCTAATTTGCAATTATATCATTATTTGTCTATTTGTTTAACGTCTGAATCCTTCTTGGACTGTAAATTCCATAGAATCAGTATCTTTTTTATTACTCTGTACCTTGTAGCCAGCAGAGTGGCTCTATATTAACTGAATAAATGGATAAGTTAGTGGTATGTGGTAAGGCAAGAGGATATTGGCTGGGGAGACAGGGAGGGAAAAGGGAAAATCTGACCCTCAAGGATATTAACTGTAGGTCCTGGCAGTGCTCGGCTGCCCAGGCAAGTTGAAAGGTCCAGGCAGAAGAGAGCCAGGACCATGACTGCTCCTGAAAGTGTGTGCAGGGGAACTGCCCTTTATAAAAGCATCAGATCTTGTGAGACTTACTCACTATGAGCAAATTAGTAGGCTATGGTCGCAAGAAGCTGGCCTGTTAAAAAGCAAAGAATATTCAGAAACAGGTTAAGAGGAGAAAGAAGCAACCAGAAATTTATCTTGGTAGGGTTAGTTGGAATGTAGTTTCAAGTAAAGAAAAAGCCCTGTTGAGCACATATATTCTATACTCTAAAGTATTTAATAAAGGAACCTTTTAGTTCCTACCATAGAGGGACTGCCTCTGTCTTAAATTACCAGATTAAAACATAGTTGATGTGAAGTTGTATGAACACTTATTTCAAATTTATACTCTAAGGATTAAACAATATTAGTGAAAGCATATTTGTGTGTGTATATGTGTGTGCGTATATATATGTATGTGAATACTGTGGGTTATAAATGAATAACACTGAAAAATAGTAATTCTTCATATGTATTTTACTCCTTCACTCACTACATCTATATTAGTCAAGGTTCTCCAAGAAACAGAACCAATAGAATATATCCATATATGGGTGTGTGTGTGTGTGTGTGTGTGTGTGTGTGTGTGTGTGTGCATAAATGCATTAATACATAAATACAATGTTTTACATCTGAAATAATATGGATAGACTGAAAACTTGGGTCATTAAAATTATTTTTCTGATTATCAAATAAAACATGTTTGTTATAAAAAAAAAAAAAATGGAGAGAGAGATTTGTTATAAGACTTATATGGCCACAGAGACTGAGAATTCCCAAGATCTGCAGTCAGCAAACTGGAGACCCAGCAAAGCTGATAGTGTAAATTCCAGTCTGAGTCTGTGTGTGAAGGCAGAAGACCACATCTTAGTTAAAATACAGCCAAGAACAGATGTTCTTTTGCTTTGGCGTTTTGCTGTATTCAGCCCTTCAAATAATTGGATGAGGCCTATCCACATGGAGAAGGCAATCTGCTTTCCTCATTCTCCAATTCAAACATTAATCTCATCCAAAAACACCTTCACAGACATGCTCAGAATAATGCTTAACCAAATAGCTGAGCATCCCACGGCCCATTCAAGATTGACATATACAGTTAACCATCATTATACCTTACCCACAGGAACATAAAGGAAATGACTAATATCTTCTCTAATTCTGACATTCTTACAACATAATTTTGTGGTATTGAAATGAATAGTTAGACTCTTTATTATTAGTGCACCAGGATGCACTAAAATATCTGTATGCTGCTACTAACAGCTAAGTAAAATGCAACAATCTAGCCAACTAACATTTTATAGCTGTGATATCCACAAGAGGTGGTATTTCATGATTCAACCAGAATGCCAAGAAAAGAGGTTTAAATTTATAGAGGATTGTAATAGATTACATTTAACATTGGTTAGACTATTTAGCAATATAGATTAGAAGTTTATAATATTCAAATTGGGAGTACTTACATATTAATAATTAGTGTATCTCCCACATATTGATTTCCTTTACTGTAAAGAAAAGACATTTTTTAAACAAGGATTTTATAACTTAGTTACATTCAAAAATATATATTCACATTCATACAGTGCCTTTGGAGAAAATGCATCCAGTTAAAACAGTGCTGCTGCTGTTGAAGGCAGGTTCACAAACTACACGAGAAAATATTTCCAGCTACTAGCAATTTTCTCCCATTTCTGAGGCTAGGAGATTTTTAAAATCTAATTTCCTTTTTTATTTGTTTTGGCTTTAGTAACTACTTTTGGCCATTACTTGATATAGAATTCACCCACAAAGGATGATTTGCCCTTACTTATCAAAATAATGAACCATAGCTTTGAAGGCAATCCAAGAGAAGAGTTCTAGGATGGCACTGGGTATTGGCCACACCAATGAATAAATGTGCAGCCCCTTAACACTACCTGGATGGCAGGTAGAAGAAAGGAATGCTGGGATGAGAATCTGAAAATATTATCTCCAATTATGTTGCTGATTTCCTAACAGGATGCATGCTCCCTGCCCTGCCTTTTATGGTACATCTCCTGCTCCTATATTGTTTGATATCTAAGTGGTTTAAGCTGAATGAACTTACCTCTACCTACAAGAGTGTGTTCTGAAAAACTGAAACCAGTCAGGTCATTCCAATTTCTCTTGTCAGAGTTACTGTTGCAGAGATTGATAGTTTACCACTTCTAAGCCAAGAAGTATATCGTTCTTTTGTAAGCAGAGAGGGTCTCCAGGAACTATAGGAATTTAATCCACTTGAACAATCAGCCTGTTTTATAGCTTCTTGCCTTGCAGCCTGTTTTTTCCCAAACCTTTCATGAAATACCATAAATACAGTCACCTACTCGGTTGAAGCCAACTCCTGGCAATTTATAGATGAACCCCAGTGACCTTGCCTCATTACCATGCAAAAGTCTCCATCCTGGGAGGAACTTTAGCTTCATTTTCATTACATGCGACCTATATGATGGTGTGCTGACTCACTGTAGCTGTGCAACTGGGATCCCTCATCTACATGTGATGACACACCCACTTCCCTCTCCATTGCCTCATAAAACCCTCCTGTCACATACCCTCAGACAGGCACTACTTTGGCGAATACTCTCAGTGCTCTCCTTACCTGTGATAAGTGATAAAACTCCTCTTGATCAAAACTTGCATTCTTATGGAGGCTCTTCTGTTGCCCATCAGGTGAAGGAACCCATTTGTTTGTTTGTTTTAGGTAACATTTTGTTTGCCAGATTTATTCCATCAGATTAAATAGAAAGACTTTTGCTCTATACATGGAAAAAATATCCTCTCTCTCTATTTCCCCCTATTCCTGATCTGGATGAGGAATCACGTTGCCCAGATTGGGGCTGGCAGCTTTGTTGTATAAAGACAAATACAAATTAAAAAGGAGAGATTTAATTCTCTCTCTGAAAATAAGAAAATGACTTTCCTCCTTTCTTTTCTTAGTGCGTTTACTTTAGAAAACTCTTAAGTTTTCTTCTGACTCTTTGATATGTAAATTCTTCTAAAAACTAAATAAGACTTTTGCCAGTTTTATAACCCAGGAATGTCTTTTGTCAAGAATCTGAGAGCCATCTCTTTGAGATGTAACTATCAAGGAAGATAGCACCACATCTCAGGGCACCTCACTTTAAGTTGCAAATTACGTCTTGTTACAAAGATATGAAAGCCAATTAGCTAAAACAGATGATCACCCCAATAACTAAGTGGATTTATGATGAACTATGTGTGGCAATTGTTGCTGTCAGGTCCTCTTAGTTGAAGACTGGTTATTTTTTTCTGAGAACATGTATATAATGGGTGTATCTGTTTGGCTATAAAGAAGAGTGAGGTTTCTTTCTGGTTTTGCAATTTCCTGGTGAATTGCCTTGTGATCCCTATCTCATTCTGATTTAATGCTTATTCAATAATATGTCCTTTTCTAACTTTGTGAAGAGTTTTTCTAGGTTGGGAGAAGATTTTGTTTTTAATTATATTTCCCCAACAGCTGTAACAATGAGAAAAGCCAGCTTGAAGATGAGGCCAACATGTGGAGAAAGAGCTGTGAGCATCATCACAGAGTAATGGAGATGGGGCCTTGGCTGAAGTATTGCTGCATATTTAGACTTCCTTTAGACTTTCAATTATATAAGCCAAGATATTTGCTTAAGAATGTAAGCCAGACTGAAATAGCTATCTTGTTTCTCCCGACAGACAGTGTTCTGAACTTGTCCTACACATTTAATCATTTCCCTCAGGAAATGCCTACGAGCATCTTGCAGTACTAATGTTTTATGGAACACATTTTTGGGAAACACTCTTCAAAGTCAATTATCTATTTAACAATTTTTTTTTAGATAGAGTCTGTCACCCAGGCTGGAGTGCAGTGGCATGATCTCGGCTCACTGTAACCTCCGCCTCCTGGGTTCAAGCAATCTTCCAGCCTCAGCCTTCCAAGTCGCTGGAATTACAAGAATGCACCACCATGCCTGGCTAATTGTTGTAAGTTTGGTAGAGACAAGGCTTTCAACATTTTTCCTAGGTTGGTCTCAAACTCCTGATCTCAAGTGATCCACCCACCTCAACCTCCCAAAGTGCTGGAATTATAGGAGTGAGCACCACACCTGACCACAACAATTTTTTAATATTAAAAAGTATTTCCTTTGAGGATGTATCATTATTTACTTAACTAATTTACTTCCTTGGTCATTATATCATTTATGGTTTACTTGATTATAAGAAACCTACATTTAACAACCTTGGTTTGTTTCCATTTCCATGTACCTACTGATGACTATATCCTCAGGATAAATTCCTGGACGTAGATTTACTAGGTTGAGAATACTCAGACTTCTGTAGCTTACTGAATATAAATTTTTGACAGTAAAACAACTGGACTCTAGTACTAATTTTCATAATTGGAATAATAATGTGTAAGCAACATGACTCAATGGTCTAATAATGTCATTCAGAATAAACGCTGACTATAGTAATGTGATCATATTCATTTTACTAGAATAAGAGCATTAAAAATGAACAATGAAAAAATAATGTATCAAATGACCTCCTTAGCTCTCCTACATTCAGGAAGGCTGCGTTTGCACTTTTACTGCTGAGTCTTCATGTGGACAGCATGTGCTAATTGTCTAATAATGTAATTTATCTATACCTGAGAAATGGTATTTTTACAGTTTTCTCAGAAGGAGCTAAAATGAACTGGATCAGTGTAACGACCAGCAAAAGAAAAAACAAACACAGACTTATGCTTCCAGATTAAAAATAAATCAAAACCTCTCCCCATGTCTTTGTGACATAATCCTTCAGTAATTTCAAGGTTTGCTCTAGTTTAAAAACAAGTTTTTAATAAAGTATGCTTGTTCATAGTAAGCCACTGAAACATAAGTCACTTAGATGTAAACAGAATTCTGTACCTAACTTTTGGTTTTAAAAATGGACCCTGAAGTTTGAGCACATCTATAAGTTAATTATAATTTTTGTTGCACTTAACCTATCCTGATGTATACCTGAAGTTTTCAGAAAGTAGAATGAAACATCTCTTCCTACCAGATGGGAAATTTTCTTTTCTTTT
>NW_016107526.1:1199693-1214731 GCF_001604975.1 Cebus imitator
TGCCACCATGGCCAGCTAATTTTTGTATTTTTAGTAGATACGGGGTTTCACCATGTTGTTCAGGATGGTCTCTATCTGCTGACCTCACGATCCACCTGCCTCGGCTTTCCAAAGTGCTGGGACTACAGGTGTGAGCCACCATGCCCAGCCAAGATGGGAAATTTTCACACAGAGATGGTCCAACAATTGAACTGAACAGATATAAATAGATAATGGCAAAGAGTTTGCTGGCAATCTACAGAAACAAAGACCTCCTGGTTATGAGAACATTAGTTTTTGATCTTGGTTAATCTCTGTTGATTTGATTTTCTTAAACATATATCATACAAATAATGAACTTTGAGGTCTTTTGTTTGTCTAATTTCCAATTTGTTCAGGAGTTCAGAGAAAAATATGAATTATATCAATACATACTAGGAAATATTCATAGAGAAGATAATCCGTGCTCAGTATTGAAGAATGTGTAACAGTCAAAGGTAAAAATGCATAAACCCTCAGTCAGAAATAGATGGGTAGAACTAATACAAACAGGTAGAAATGCTAGCTAAGCCAGAAAACAGTAAAGAGACCAAGTTATCTTTATACAGTCTGATGGAGGAATAATGGGTTTTTAATATTTTCCTGATTTGGTAAAGTTTCAAAATGACCATACATTATTTCCATATCCATAAATCAACATGACGAAAGTAGTCATTCATTGAGTGTTTATAGTCTCTGAATTTTATTTCGAATCCCATCATCTTGCAAGGCAGTAGTGGTCTTTAAACCAGCAGCAGCATCAGCAGTACCTGAGAACTTGTTAGAAATGCAAATTTTAGAAACCTACTGAATCAGATATTCCAAATGTGGGGACCAACAATTCTTTGTTTTAATAAGGTCTCCAAGTGGCTTCAATACAACTCAAGTTTAAGAAACATTGCTATAAAGTAAGAATCCTTTTTATTTTTATTTTTCAAATCTTATTTTAGATATTCAAAGGGTACATGTGCAGGTTTGTTATGTGGGTATATTGTGTGATGCTAAGGTTTAGGGTACAAATGATCCCATCATTCAGGTACTGAGAATAGTTTCCAATAGCTTTTCAACACTTGCCTGCCTCCCTCATTGCCTTCTCCAGGAGTTCCTAGTGTCTACTGTTGCTATTGTTACATCCATGAGTACCTGATGTTTAGCTCCTACTCATAAATAAGAACATGCAGTATTTGGTTTTCCATTCCTGCATTAATTTGCTTAGGATAGTGGCCTTCAACCACATCCATGTTGCTGCAAAAGACATGACTTTGTTTTTATTGTTGCATAGTATTCTGTGGTGTGTATGTACCACATTTTCTTTATCCTATCCACTGTTGATGGGCACCTGGGTTGATTCTATGTCTTTGCTATTGTGAACAGCACTGTGATAAAGGTACAAATGCAGGTGCCTTTTTGGTAGAACAATTTCTTTTCTTTTGGATGTATACCCACTAATGGGATTGTTGGGTCATTTGGTATTTCTGCTTTAAGTTCTTTGAGAAATCTCAAATCTGCTTTCTATGGTAGGTGAACTAGTTTTACATTTCTACTAACAGTATAAGTGTTCCCTTTTCTCACAGCCTTGCCAACATCTGTTATTTATTTATTTTTTTAACTTTTTAATGGTAGCCATTCTGACTGCTGTGAAATGGTATCTTATTGTGGTTTTCATTTGCATTTATCTGATGATCCATAATAATGAGTTTTTTTTTTTTTCATATGTTAGCCACTTCTTTTGAGAAATGTCTCTTGTCCATTTGTTAATGGGGTTATTTGGTTTTTGTTTGTTAAATTAAGTTCCTTATAGATTTTGGATATTGACCTTTGTTTAATGCATAGTTTGTGAATACTTTCTCATATTCTGTAGGTTGTTGTTTTACTGTGTTGATAGTTTCTTTTGCTGTGCAGAAGCTTTTTAGTTTAATTAGGTCTACTTGTCAATTCTTGTTTTTGTTGCAATTCTTTTGAGGACTTAGTTATAAATTCTTTTCCAAGGCCCATGTCCAGAATGGCATTTCCTGGATTTTCTTCTAGAATTCTTATAGTTTGAGTTCTTATCTTTAAATCTTTAATCTATTGTGAATTAATTTTGTATATTTGAGAAGTAGGGGTCCAATTTTATTCTTCTGCATATGGCTAGCTGGCTATCCCAGCCCATTTATCGAATAGGGAGTCCTTTCCCCATTGCTTATTTTTGTCAACTTTGTGGAAGAGTAGATAGCTGTAGGTGTGTGGCTTTATTTCTGTGTTCTGTAAACTATTCTATTGGTCTATGTGTCTGTTTTTGTACCAGTACCACACTGCTTTGGTTACTTTAGCCTTATAGTATAGTTTGAAGTCTGGCAATGTGATGCCTCCAGATTTGCTCTTTTTCCTTAGGACTACCTTGGCCATTCAGGCTCATTTTTGGTTTGATAGGAGTTTTAGAATAGATTTTTCTCATTATGTAAAAAATGACATTGGTAGTTTAATAAAGATAGCATTAAATCTTTGGGCAGTATGGTAATTTAAACAATACTGGTTCTTTCAGTCCATGGCATGGAATGTCTTCTATTTGTTTGTGTCATCTATCATTTCTTTTAGCAGTGTTTTGTACTCCTTGTCAAGTTCTTTCACCTTCTTGTTCAGATATATTTCTAGGCATTCTAGTTTTTTTGTTTGGCTATAGTAAATAGGATTTCATTCTTGGTTTGACTCTCAGCTTGAATGTTATTGATATATAAAAATGCTACTCAATTTTATACAGTGATTTTGTATCCTGAAATTTTGCTGAAGTCATTTATCAATTTTTCAGTTCCAGAAGACTTTTGGTGGAGTTTTTAGGGTTTTCAAAATACAGAATCAAATTGACCATGAAGTGAGATAGTTGGACTTCTTTTTTTCCTATTTGGATTAATTTTTTTTTTCTCTTGCCAAATTGCTTGGTCTAGGACTTCCAGTACTATGTTGAATAGGAGTGGTGAGAGTGGACATCCTTGTCTTGTTCCTGGTTCATAATGGGAATGCTTCCAGTTTTTCCTGTTCAGTGTGATATTGACTATGGGTTTGTCATAGATGGTTATTATTTGGAGGTATATTCCCTTGATGCCTAGTTTTTTGAGGGTTTTCTTTTTTTCTTAACACAGGGATGTGGGATCTCATTGAAAGCTTCTTCTGCATCTATTCAGATAATCATGTGGTTTTTGGTTTTGATTCTGTTTATGTGATGAATCACATTTATTGATTTGCATATGTTGAACCAACCTTGTATCCCATTAATAAAGTCTACGTGATCATGGTGAATTAATTTTTTGATGTGTTATTGAATTTGGTTTGCTAGTATTTTGTTGAGGATTTTTGTGTCTATTTTCATCAGGGATATTGGCCTGTAGTTTCCTTTAATTATTGTGTCTTTGTCAGGTTTTGGTATTAGGGAGATGCTGGCTTTGTAGTGTGAGTAAGTGAAGAGTCTCTTCTCAATATTTTGTGATAGTTTCAGTAGAATTGATTCCAGCTCTTCCATGTATGTTTGGTGGAATTTGGTCATGAATCCCTCTGGTCTGGCTTTTTTTTTTTTTTTTTTGTTGGTTGGTAGGTTTTCTTAATTATCAATTCAATTTCAGAGCTCAATCTTAGTCTGTTAAGTGTTTCAGTTTCTTCCTGATTCAAGCTTTGGAGATTGTGTGTTTTTAAGAATTTATCCTTTTTTAAATTTTTTTTTCAGACCTTCTTGTATACATCCATAGAGGTGTTTGTAACAGTCTCTGAGGAGCTTTTGTATTTCTGTGGGATTGGTTGTCATGTCACTTTTGTCATTTCTGATTATGTTCATTTGGACTGTCTTTTTAATTTTGCTGGCAGTCTATCAATTGTGTTTATCTTTTCAACTAATCAACTTTTGGTTTTGTTGGTCCTTTGTATGGATTTTTGGATCTCACTTTTATTCTGTTATACTCTGATTTTAGCTATTTCTTGTCTTCTGCTAGCTTGGGATTCATTTTTTCTTTTTCTAGTTCCTCTAGATGTGATGTTAGATCATCAGTTTGAGTTTAATTTTTTTTGCATAAAGATTAATGAATCTTTCTAACTTTTTGAGATAGGCATTTAGCACTACAAACTTTCCTCTTAACACTACTTTTGCTGCATTCCAGAGATTTTGGCATGTTATGTTTCTGTTTTCATTTATTTCAAATAATTTTTAATCTCTACCTTGATTTCATTATTTACTCAAAAGTCTTTCAGGAGCAAGTTGTTTAATTTCCATGCTATTGTGTGGTTTTGAGAGATCTTGTTGGTATTTATATATATTTTTATTCCACTATGGTCTGAAAGTATGGTTGGTATAAGGTATCTTTAGCTCAACTTAAAAAATGAAGGAAGCTCAGAAACAGTAAGTTACTTCCCCAAGGTCACTTAGATGTCAAGGGCTACAGCAAGGATTATAAATTAGTCTTTTTGACTCCTAAGCATTTTCTATTAAGCCACATTACCTTTAAAATAAATTTATTATTTAAAAAAGAGAAAAGCAGGGATATAAAGTTGTTATTGGGCTCCTCCAATTTATTTTCACACTCTATTTGTAAGTGTATAATTTCTAAAATTGTTGTTAAATAAGGAGTTGAAGTTTACTAACAATTAGATCATGTATAAAACTCAAAAATTTAGTGAACTCCATTGCATCATCTTGCAAATTTCTGAATAATATCATTAAGTGAAGCAAGAACTAGATAGCACAAGTTTATACACCATATAGAGTATCATTGGGAAATACAAAGAACAAAAATTGGTCTAATAATCCCACTCCTTTGACATGCAGGGGTGACAGTAGACCCCAGTATCATGAACAAAAATTTTCTTCTGTGCCTTGAAAGCATGAAGGTAATTTATTTACATGAAGAGCCTTAGAGATTAAACCTGTAAGTTCAAAATGCAGACTAATTATTAAAAGTACTGTATGTTGGGAAATATCACTTAAACTTGTTTTATTAAATACTTTCATTTTTATTTTGCCTTCATAAAAGTGCTTTAGAAAGTAGAAAAATATATTGATGACAATAGTAGTTTCCTTCTAGTACATTTATTTGACTCCTTTCCTTTCAGTTGTCTTTCCTCCAAGAGTTTTAAAATCAGAATTGCTTTAGCATCTAAGTCTTTATGCATAGTAAAAACCTGTATGAAGAAAGTAACATGGGTAAAGCATTATTTGTTTCATTTATGTTCCATTTCTTTGTTATGTAAAATCACATATGTGGAAATTTCTTCCTGACAAAGTTTTATATGGGAGTAAAATCCTAAGTTTGGACATTAGAGAGAGTAATGACATCAGATTTTAAGAATTAAGACTGACATAATTCTGAGACTTGAGAAGCTTGGGTCCAGTAGATAATTGGAAATTTGTTTTGGACTTTGATGTTTTCCACTCTGTTTATCAACAATAATCTTACTAATATTCAGTTGACTGATGAATAACAGAGGTTTGAGCTATACAGCTCCACTTATACACAAATTTTTTCAATAAATATATTGGATTTTTTTAGATTTGTGGCAATTTGAAAAACATGCAAAGTACATTGCCTAGAAATAGTAAAAATATCAAGAAAAAGTTAGATGTGTTATAAATGCATAAAATAAACATAGACACTATTCTATTTGATCATTTACTACCATAGAACATACACAAATCTATTATAAAAATTTCAAATTTATCAAGTTATGCATACACATATTTGTAGAACATACATGGGGCCATTTGCAGTTAAGAGAAATCTAAACAAAGGCAGATACGTGGTATTAACTATTGACTGCATAAAACAAACTGTGGTAAATGCTTTACTACTCTAATAATCTTGCAGATCTTGTAGCCACCTCTGTTGCTATTGCAGTGAACTCAAGTGTCGAGAATCTGTTTGAAACACTGTGACGTTAATCATACTGTGAGCAGCTCATTTCTCTAATAAATTGCATATCACAATAAAAATTGGTGTATTGTGGTTCTCCTATATTTCTAATCATATTTAGTGCTATACAGTAAACCTCAAATAATGCCAGGGGATCCATACAGGGTGCCACTTAGTGATGCTGGAAGTGCTCACAAGAAGCAGAAAAAAGTCATGACATTATAAGAAGAAGTTGAATTGCTTGATGTGTACCATAGATTCAGGTCTGCTGCTGAGGTTGCCTGCCATTTCAGGCTGACAATTTATCTTGTAACCAGATGGTGTAAACTTACAATATTGATAAATACAGTGCTGTAAATGTATTTTATCTTCCTTTTATTTTCTTAATAACATTTTCTTTCTTCTAGCTCCATTGTAAGAATGCGGGATGTAATACATATGCAATATGTGTTAATTGACTGTTGTCTGTAAGACATCTGGTCAGTAGTAGGCTAAGAATACATAGTTAAGTTTTGGGGGAGTCAAAATTTACACGTGGATTTTTAACAGCTGGGGGGTTGGTGCCCCTAAATCCTGTGTTATTTAAGGGTCAACTGTAATCAAATATAGATGGCTAGAGAATAAAATATATCTCATTTCCAAAGCACAGCCACTCATAGCTAAAAACAATATATTAATTGATAGCAAGTCTCCTCTTTGTACCAGTTACATCCTCCTCAAACAGAAAGTTTAAATTTTTAGGCTAATTATCTGTGTAACTGATAGAAAGGTTGTATTACCTTGACCTATGGCTCAGAAATGTATCTTTATATTTTGAATCTATTTTTAGAATATGTTAATGCAGATCCTTCTTTTAGAGGTTAGGAATATAACTACTATGCTCATTTATGCTAGTTTGTTTATTTTATCAATTAGATGTAAAATCAATAGGTGCTGACTCTACCCTCCAACAAATGGTAAAACAAATGACTACTATAAAACTAAAATCATCATTTTGTAAAGAGTCTCCAACATGTATTGGGCTTAAATTCTATAACTTTTTAAAGAAAGTAGCATCATTTGTCTATATCAGTTTTCATTAAAAATTAAAAAAAAAACTATAGTAGTTTGTTCACTAGTAAGTATTAAGAGATTTTGAGTGCAATATTAATAGTGTTCTATGGCAATTGCTATTGATGGTTAATAAGCATTCTGAAATAAGTCAGATAAAATAATTACGGGCCTTTTGTCAAATGTTATGCCCTTAATCATTTATTGCTTCATGTTGAAAAGACTCAAAATTATTTCCTTAAAAACAATCTTTGCTCTGTCTTAATGGCTCTTCTATGCCGAATCTCAAGGTAAAAGAAAAGATTATTCTCAAAGAATTTTGTATACTCTAAAAAATAACATAGCGCTGTCTTTCACTCAGCTAGATTTATAATATAAAATACCTTCACACAATCAGCATTATAAAATATATATATGTAATCTAGCTCTTTCCCTAAACCATAATCCTCAACAATCTGCTCAACTTGTTCTCAAAGCCAACCATGAGGATTAGTATCCATGCCATCTGTACACATGTTTTATGGAATCAGTATTTACACTGATATCTAGAAGATAATAACATAATAAAAATTAATGATACAAATATGACAATCACAATTCATATTATTTGGAGAAGCAGAATATTCAATAATGCATTGACTTATATTGGCAAAAATGAGAGCCAAATACTTACATTTCCTGACTTCTTAACGAGTCTGTGGTTTAAATATATTTAATTCTATTGAATTTTTACTACACAAGGCACTCAAGGAATTAGTTAATACTGTTGCCAAAGTCCTCTGCTTGATATAAAAATCCAAGAATAGAAAAATAGTCCTAACATTTGAGTCACCAATATTTTGTTAGATAATTTATTTTTTTTTTAATTTTTTCAGATGTTGAGAAAGTATTTGAAGGGACCTGACAACAAAATCCCCAAAAGACTCAGGAGAAGGGTCATAGGCCATACTCTTGTAATCCTTCTCCGGTTTGGAATTCCAGTTTCCTATACAAAAATGGCTGCGATGGGCCAGGGCCACTGCTGGAAGAGGTAAGACCTTCAACATAGCAATCAACTTGGACATTTTCAGATTTGTTTTAATATGAAATGGTAAATATCCAATTATCAGATGAGGTCCAACATTTTATGGCCAGCTATGTTGAAAATCTTGTTCTAATGATAGGTTCCATTGTGATCCCTCTAAACTGTCAACCGGCACTGTGTAAAGCACCATGACAAATGACTACATATTGTCTCTACTAATCATATTTGGGGTTAGCCTGCTATACTAGCTACAGTTGGTTTATTTTTCCCAAACAAACAAAATAGCATACATAAAGTTCAAGTTTCCTATGTGCTTCTACACAAGCAGATTTTCTACACTGCTCCCCTCAAAAGAAAATCACTATTAATTTTAGTACCTCATTTGTCCAGATTTTAAAATTGTTATTGTGTAAACATATATCCATGGAAAGATACCAAAATACTGTTTTCAACATATATCCAATAGTGTTATATTCTGCATATTATAACATGCTTTTATCTACTCAACATTACATTTTAAAATTACTTCATGTAAATTAAACCATTTAGATATAGTGAATCTAATTTATTTATTTTGGTGCTATATAGTAAGTATTCCATTGTATATATGTACTATCATTTAATTCTCCATCCCTTTATTGGTAAGTTTTTGAGTTATTGCCATTTTTCCCTATTACAAAAGTGAATGGATGACCCTTTGCATATATCTTTACATGCATGTGTGAGAGTATGGTGAGAATGGAACTGTTACATTGTAGGATATGATTATTTTCCACTTTAAGAGTTGCTCTCTAAAAGAAATTTGTATTGTTTTACATCTCCAACTGCTGTGTTTCATTCTCACATCCTCCTATCATTTGGAATAGTTTTAACTTTCGCCATTATAATGAATTTGACATGGTATCTCATTTTGTTTTGCATTCTTTTTCACAACCACTACACTCACCTGTTACCTGTTTTTTGAATAAACAATACATGTCCTTTAACTATTTTCTATTCAATTCTCTTTTATCATATTGATAAGAATTATTTGAATTGTTCTATTGTTTATAATACATATTGGTTACATTTTCCAGCATATTGCTTTTCTTTTAACTTTATGGTCCCCTGAAATGTTGTTAGAATTCTAATTTCTTACTTTATGATTCATGTTTTTCAGAAAAATCTCTGCCAAAATGTTATAATAATATTAGTTTTAAGTATAGTTTTAAAGATTTTCTTTTTTCATGTTTATGTCCATATCTTATACATAGCAATTTTATGTATGATTTGACTCAGGTATTAAATTTTATTATGGACATGTATTGCTCTGGCACTATTTATTAACTACAGTTTCCCCTCTGATTTTCAATTCCTCCTCTAGTGTATGAAAAGGTCTCCAAAAACCTTTAGTGTCTTCTTAATTTCTCAGCCATTTCCTATTAATCTTTCTCTGAACAAATATTACAGATCTTAACTACTATAGTTTTATAAGTTTTGATTTCTGATGAAAGCTCCTTCAAAATATGTGCTTAATAATATTCTGTTAGCTCTTTGATATAAATGTTAGAAATTGCTTTTGAAATTACAAGGCATTTGAATTGTAATTGCATCAAATTTTGTGATTTAAAAAGCTTTATATCTTTAATAATTCTTTTCAAATCTAAAGGTTGTACATATATTTTCCCATTTATTCATGCATTCACTAGGTCCCCATATGCCTTCTATTTTTAAAGTTTGGGTGTATTGAGTTATAATTTACATAGAAATTATATTAATTTCAGTACCTTAGTTAACTGTATGTTAAATTATTGTAAGGTGTACACTTCAATGAGTCTTGACAATTATATAAAGTCATGTAACCATTACAACAGAATATAGAATTTCCATCACTCCTTCTGCATTTTGAATATTTGTGCCCTCCCAATCCTAGCTCATATGTTGAAATTCTAACCCCTAAGGTCATGGATGGTATTAGGAGATGGGGCTTTGGGGAGATGATCAGGTCATTAGTGTTCCATCCTCATGAATAATATTGGTGCCCTTGTAAAAGGGACCAGAGAGAACTGCCTTGTCCTTTGTACCATGTGAGGACACAGGAAGAAGCCACCATCTATGAGAAAGGGGTCCTTACCAGACATTAAATTTGCTGGTGCCTGGATCTTGGTGTTCTTAGAATCCAGAGCTATAAGAAATAAATGTTATTTATAATCCACAAAGGTTGCGGTATTTTGTTATGGCAGATGAAATGGACTAAGACAGCTCCAAAAAGTTTTCTTGAACCCTTCTGTAGTTAACCCCCTCTCCTATCAGTAGCCCTTGGCAACTGCTGATCTGATTTATGTTCCTATAGTTTCACCTTTTCCAGAATATCATATCAATGAATCATACAGCATGTATGATTTTCTTTACTTACAACAATGCTTTCAGATACATTCATATTGTTCTATGTAAGGGTAATTTGCTCCTTTTTAGTCTGAGTAGTATTCCATTGAATGGACACACTATGACTTATTTATCCATTGATTTACTGATGAACATTTGGTTTATTTCCACTTCCTAGTGATTACAAGTAAACATTCATTTGCATGTTTTGTGCTAACATATATTTTTATTTCTCTTGAATGAACACTTGGGAGTTTGGTTGCTGGGTCATATGATAAGAGTATTTTTAATTTTATAAAAGAGCAGCCTATTTTCCAAAATGACATTAGCATTTTGCATTCTTAACCGTATTAAAGAAGAATTCTAGCTGCTATGTAGTATCACCAGCACTTGGTATTTTCACTTCTATATAATTTTTGCCATTATCATAGATGTGTGCTGGCATCTTATGTATGTTTTAATTTACATTCATTTACTAATGAATAATAATGTTGAGCATCCATTTGTGAGCACTTTTTCATATGCTTATTTATTTGTCATCTCTTCTTGGTGAAGTGTACGATCAAAATATATATTTGTTTTAATTGGGTTATTTCTTTCCTGATTACAATAAAAATTCCTTATTTTATTATTGCTATTGTACCTAGTATCTTTTCTACTACAATTATGAATTATTATTGGTATATAAAATGTTATATATTTTTGAAGCCTAATCTTGTAGCTAAAAATTTGTTGAGTTTTTCGTTGTTCTCATAATTTGCTATATTTTTCTTGGAAGTTCTAGATAGACCATCATATTGTCTTTAAAAAATGAGGTTTACTTCCTCTTTTTCACTATCTATATGCCATTCCATTTTCTGTATTGTTCACAACTCTAGTAATGACTGAAAGGAATAGTATCCTTGATTTCATGTTGCCTGTCATGAAAATACTTTTAAATTTTTACTGTTATTTTTTGGAGCACATCTTTTGTCATATGAAAAATATTTTTCAATTTCTAGTTTTTTAAGATTTTAAAAAATGCATAAACAAGTACTGAATATGGTTAGATGGTATAATTTGAGAAATTTTGATGTATTAGTGTGATTAATTTTAATACTTAGTTTTTAAAATTTATTATGCTTTAAGTTTTGGGGTACATGTGCAGATTGTGCAGGTTTGTTACATAGGTATACACATGCCATTGTGGTGGTTTGCTGCATCCATCGCTCCATCATCTACATTAGGTATTTCTCCTAATTCCTCCCCAATTCCCCCAACTCCAGGCCCTGGTGTGTGATGTTCCCTTCCCCGTGTCCATATGTTCTTATTGTTTAACACCCACTTATGAGTGAGAACATATGTGATGTTTGGTTTTCTGTTTTTGTGTCAGTTTGCTGAGAATGATGGTTTCTAGTTTCATCCATGTCCCTGCAAAGGACATGAACCGTTTTTATGGCTGCAGAGTATTCCATGGTTTATATGTGCCACATTTTCTTTATCCAGTCTATCATTGATGGGCATTTGGGTTGGTTCCAGGTCTTTGCTATTGTGAAGAGTGCCACAGTAAACATATGTGTGCATGTGTCTTTATAATAGAATGATTCATAATTCTTTTGGTATATACACAGTAATGGGATTGCTGGGTCAAAAGATATTTCTAATTCTAGATCCTTAAGGAATTGTCACACTGTATTCCACAATGTCTGAATTAATTTACACTCTCACGAACAGTGTAAGAGCATTTCTATTTCTCCACATCTTCTCCAGCATGTGTTGTCTCCTGATTTTTAATTTTATTTTTAATTAAAAAAAATTTTTATTGTACTTTAGGTTCTGGGGTACATGTGCAGATCATGCAGGATTGTTGCATAGGTACACACATAGCAATGTGGTTTGCTGCCTCCATGCCCCCGTCACCTCTATCTGGCATTTCTCCCCATATTATCCCTCCCCAACCTCCCCTATTCCTGCTGTCCCTCCCTTACCCCACCCAACAGACACCAGTGTGTGATGCTTCCCTACCTGTGTCCATGTGTTCTCATTGTTCAACACCCACCTATGAGTGAGTACATGTGGTGTTTGATTTTCTGTTCTTGTGTCAGTTTGCTGAGTATGATGGTTTCCAGATTTATCCATGTCCCTACAAAGGACACCAACTCATCATTTTTGATGGCTGCATAGTATTCCACGGTATGTATGTGCCACGTTTTCCCTGTCCAGTCTATCGTTGAAGGGCATTTGGGTTGGTTCCAGGTCTTTGCTATTGTAAACAGTGCCACAATGAACATACATATGCATGTGTCTTTATAATAGAATGATTTATAATCCTTTGGGTATATACCCAGTAATGAGGTTCCTGAGTCAAATGGAATTTCTATTTCTAGGTCCTTGAGGAAACACCACACTGTCTTCCACAATGATTGAACTAGTTTACACTCCTGCCAACAGTGTAAAAGTGTTCCTATTTCTCCACATCCTCTCCAGCATCTGTTATCTCCAGATTTTTTAATGATTGCCATTCTAACTGGCATGAGGTGGTATCACAATGTGGTTTGGATTTGCATTTCTCTAATAATCACTGATGATGGGCATTTTTTCATATGCTTGTTGGCCTCATATATGTCTTCTTTTGAAAAGTGTCCATTCATGTCTTTCTTCCACTTTTGGATGGGCTTGTTTGTTTTTTTCTTGTAAATCTGTTTTAGTTCTTTGTAGATTCTGGATATTAGCCGTTTGTCAGATGGGTAAATTGCAAAATTTTTTTCCCATTCTGTTGGTTGCTGGTTCACTCTAATGGTTGTTTCTTTTGCTGTGCAGAAGCTCTGGAGTTTAACTAGGTCCCTATTGTCTATTTTGACTTTTATTGCGAATGCTTTTGGTGTTTTAGTCATGAAGTTCTTGCCTATGCCTATGTCCTGAATGGTTTTGCCTAGGTTTTCTTGTATGGTTTTTATGGTGTTAGGTCTTATGTTTAAGTCGTTAATTTATCCGGAGTTAATTTTAGTGTAAGGCGTCAGGGAGGGGTCCAGTTTCTGCTTTCTGCACATGGCTGGCCAGTTTTCCCAACACCATTTATTAAACAGGCAATCCTTTCCCCATTGCTTGTTTTTGTCAGGTTTGTCAAAGATCAGATGGTTGTAGATGTGTGGCATTGCCTCCAGGGCCTCTGCTCTGTTCCACTGGTCTATATCTCTGTTTTGGTACCAGTATCATGCTGTTTTGATTACTGTAGCTGTGTGGTATAGTTTGAAATCAGGTAGCGTGATTCCTCCAGCTTTGTTCTTTTTGCTTAGCATGTCTTGGCTATGTGGGCTCTCTTTTGGTTCCATATGAAGTTTAAGGTGGTTTTTCCTGTTTTGTGAAGAATGTTATTGGTAGCTTGATGGGGATAGCCCTGAATCTATAAATTACTTTGGGCCGCATGGCCATTTTCATGATATTGATTCTTCCTAACCATGAGCATGGAATGTTTCTCCATTTGTTTGTGTCCTCTCTTATTTCCTTGAGCAGTGGTTTATAGTTCTCCTTGAAGAGGTCCTTTACATCCTTTGTTAGTTGTATTCCTAGCTATTTTATCCTCTTTGTAGCAATTGTGAATGGAAGTTGGCTCATGATTTGCCTCTCTGTTAGTCTTTTATTGGTGTATAGAAATGCTCATGGTTTCTGCACATTGATTTTGTATCCTGAGACATTGCTGAAGTTGCTTATCAGTTTAAGGAGATTTTGGGCTGAGATGACGGGGTCTTCTAAATATACAATCATGTCATCTGCAAATAGAGACAATTTGACTTCCTCTTTTCCTAATTGAATACCCTTTATTTTTTTTTTCTTGCCTAATGTCTTGGGCTAGAACTTCTAATACTAGATTGAATATTAGTGGTGAGAGAGGACATCCTTGTCTAGTGCTGGATTTCAAATGGAATGCTTCCAGTTTTTGCCCATTCAGTATGATATTGGCTGTTGGTTTGTCCTAAATATCTTTTCTTATTTTGAGATATGTTCCTTTGATACTTCATTTATTGAGAGTTTTCAGCATAAAGGGCATTGAATTTTGTCAAAGGTCTTCTCTGCATCTATTGAGATAATCATGTGGTTTTTGTCTTTGGTTCTCTTTATGTGGTGGATTACGTTTACAGACTTGCATATGTTGAACCAGTCTTGCATCCCTGGAATGAAGCCTACTTGTTCGTGATGGATAAGCTTTTTGATGTACTGTTGCAAATGGTTTGCCAGTTTTTAGTGAAGATTTTTTCATCTATGTTCATCATGGATGTTGTCCTGAAGTTTTCTTTTCTTGTTGAGTCTCTGCTGGGTTGTGGTATCAGGATGATGTTGGTGTCATAAAATGATTTGGGAAGGATTTCCCCTTTTTGGATTGTTTGGAACAGTTTGAGAAGGGATGGTACCAGCTCCTCTTTGTACATTTGGTGAATTTCAGCTGTAAATCCATCTGGACCTGGACTTTTTTTGTTTTTTTAGGCTATTAATTGCTGCCTCAACTTCAACCCTTGTTATTGGTCTGTTTAAGGTTTCAGCTTCTTCCTGGTTTAGGCTTGGGAGGGTGCAAGTGTCCAGGAATGTATCCATTTCTTCCACGTTTCCTGGTTTATATGCATACAGTTGTTTGTAGTAATCTCTGATGGTGGTTTGTATTTCTGTGGAATCGGTGGTGATATCCCCTTTATCATTTTTTATTGCATTTATTTGATTCTTCTCTCTTTTCTTTTTTA
>NW_016107526.1:1214764-1246111 GCF_001604975.1 Cebus imitator
TTGATTTTTTGAAGGTTTTTTTTTTTGTGTGTGAGTCTCTGTCTCCTTTAGTTCTGCTCTTATCTTAGTTATTTCTTGTCTTCTGCTAGCTTTTGAGTATTTTTGATCTTGCTCCTCTGGCTCTTTCAATTTTGATGATAGGGTGTCAATTTTAGATCTTTCATCGCTTCTCATGTGCACATTTAATGCTATAAATTTTCCTCTACACACTGCTTTAAATGTGTCCCAGAGATTCTGATATGTTGTGTCTTTGTTCTTGTTGGTTTCAAAGGACATCTTTATTTCTGCCTTCATTTCATTGTTTTTCCAGTCAACACTCAAGAGCGAGTTGTTCAGTTTCCATGACGTTGCATGGTTCTGAGTTAGTTTATTAATTCTGAGTTCTAATTTGATTGCAATGTGGTCTGAGAGACTGTTTGTTATGATTTCCATTCTTTTGCATTTGCTGAGGAGTGATTTACTTCCAATTATGTGGTCAATTTTATAGTAGGTGCCATGTGGTGCTGAGAAGAATGTATATTCTGTGGATTTTGGGTGGAGATTTCTGTAGATGTCTATTAGGTTTCCTTGGTCCAGATCTGGGTTCAAGTCCTGGATATCCTTGTTAATTTCCTGTCTTGTTATTCTGTCTAATATTGACAGTGGAGTGTTAAAGTCTCCCGCTATTACTGTGTGGGAGTGTCAGTCTCTTTGTAGATCGTTAATAATTTGCTTTATGTGCCTGGGTGCTCCTTTATTGGGTGCATATGTATTTATGTTTGTTACTTCTTCTTGAAGCATTGATCTTTTACCATTATGTAATGCCCTTCTTTGTCTCTTTTGATCTTTCTTGGTTCAAAGTTCATTTTATCAGAGATTGGGATTGCAACTCCTGCTTTTTTATTGCTCTCCATTTGCTTGATAAATCTTCCTCCATCCCTTTATTTTTAGCCTACACGTGTCCTTGCACGAGAGATAGGTTTCATGAATACAGCACACTGATGGGTTTTGACTTTTTATCCATTTTGCCAATCTGTGTCTTTTGATTGGGGCATTTAGTCCATTTACATTTAAGGTTCATATTGTTATGTGTGAATTTGATGCTGCTATTTTGATGCTAGCTGGATGTTTTGCCCATTATTTAACACATTTTCTTCATTGTGTCAATGGTCTGTAACATATGGTACATTTTTGGAGTGGCTGATAGTGGTTGTTCCTTTCTATGTTTAGTGCTTCTTTCAGGAGCTTTTGTAAGGCAGGCTTGGTGGTGACGAAATCTCTCAGCAATCGCTTGTCCATAAAGCATTTTCTTTCTCCTTCGCTCATGAAGGTTAGTTTGGCTGGATATAAAATTCTAGGTTGAAAGTTCTTTTCTTTAAGGATGTTCAATATTGGCCCCCATTCTCTTGGAGATCCACCGTGAGTCTGATGGGCTTCCCTTTGTGCATAATCCGATCTTTTTCTCTTGCTGCCCTTAGAATTTTTTTCTTCATTTCAACCCTGGTGAATCTGACAATTATGTGCCTTGGGGTTGCTCTTCTTGAGGAATATCTTTGTGGTGTTCTCTGTATTTCCTAGACTTGAATGTTGTCCTGGCTTCTTAGTTGGGGGAAGTTCTCCTGGATTATATACTGGAGAATGTTATTCAGCTTGGATTCATTCACTCCGTCACACTCAGGTACACCTATCAAATGTAGATTAGGTCTTTTCACACAATCCCATATTTCTTGGAGGCTTTATTAATTTCTTTTCACTCCTTTTTCTCTATTCTTGCCTTCTCATTTTATTTCATTGAGTTGATCTTCAATCTCTGATATCCTTTCTTCTGCTTGGTTGATTAGGCTGTTGAAACGTGTATGCTTCACAAAGCTCTCATGTTGTGTTTTTCCGCTCCATCAAATCATTTATATTCTTCTCTAAGCTCTTTATTCTAGTTAGCATCTCATCTAACCTTTTTTCTAGGTTCTTAGTTTCTTTGCACTGGGTTAGAACATGTTCTTTTAGCTCAGAGAAGTTTGTTTTACCCACCTACTGAAGCCTGTTTCTGTCAATTCATTAGATTCATTTTTCATCCACCTTTGATCCCTAGCTGGTGAGGAGTTGTGATCTCTTAGAGGAGGAGAGGCATTCTGGTTTTTGGTGTTTTCATCCTTTTTGTCCTGGTTTCTTCCCATCTTCAGGGATTTATCTACCTGTTCTATTTATAGTTGGTGACTTTCAGATAGGGTCTCTGAGTGGACATCATTTTTGTTGATGTTGAAGCTATTTCTTTCTGCTTCTTGGTTTTCCTTCTTACAGTCAGGCTCCTCTGCTGCAGGACAGCTAGAGGTCCACTCCAGACCCCTCTCTCCTGGGGATCACCTGCAGTGGCTGCAGAACAGCAAGGGTTGCTGTCAGTTTCTTCCTCTGCTATCTTTATCCCAGAAGCGTACCCGCCAGATGTTGGCCTGAGCTCTAATTTATGAGGTGTCTCTTTGGGTATACGGGGGTTGAGGAATTGCTTGAGGAGATAGTCTGTCCCTTATGGGAGCTCAAGTGCTGTGCTGGGAGCTCCATTGTTCCATGCAGATCTGCTGGGCAGGTACCTTTAAGTCTGCTGCAGCGGAACTCATAACTGCCTCTTTTCCCAGGTACTCTGTCCTAGGAATATTGGCTTTATTTATAAGTTCCTATCCTGCTGCTGCCTTTTTTCATAGATGCCCTGCCCCACACGGAGTAGTTGAGTCATAGTCTGCCAGCAGAGGCATTGCTGGGCTGCCGCAGGCTCTGCCCAGCTGTTGTTTGAACTGCCTCAGTAGTGGTGGACTGCCTCGGTAGTGGTGGTCACCCTTCCCCCCACTGAGCTGGACTGTCCTGGTCCAGCTGCACTTGCTGCAAAACTCTCAATCCAGCGCGTTTCAGATTGCTTGTTTTGTGGGCATGGTACCGGCTGAGCCAGATCACCTGGCTCCCTGTGTCAGCCTCCTCCCTTTCAGTTGAATGAGCAGCTCTATCTCCCAGGTGTTCCAGGCACCAGTCAAAACAGCCGCACAGACTTGTGTGAGTTTCTGTGCACCAACAGGGCGCCAGCTGAAACCATCATGCTGAAAACTCATGGTGCTTTTTGGACCAGGAATCTCCAGGTCTGTGGGCAGTGAAAGCTTGTTTGGAAACACGATAACCACTCACCCTCTGCACTGTTCTTGCTGGGAACTGCACTCGAGCTGTTCCTGTTCAGCCATCTTGGATCCTCTTCTAATTTTTTAATGATTGCCACTCTAATTGGCATGAGGTGGTATTTCAATGTGGTTTTCATTTGCATTTCTTTAATGACCAGTAATAATGAGCTTTTTTCATGTTTGTTGGCTGTATATATGTCTTCTTTTGAAAAATGTCTGTTCATATCCTTCTCCTACTTTTGGATGGGTTTGTTTGTTTTTTTCTTGTAAATCTGTTTTAGTCCTTTGTAGATTCTGGATATTAGCCTGTTGTCAGGTGGGTAGATTGCAAAAATTTTTCCCCATTCTGTTGGTTGCCGGTTTACTCTATTTACAGTTTCTTTTGCTGTGCAGAAGCTCTTAAGTTTATTAGATCCAATTTGTCTATTTTGGCTTTTGTTGCCATTGCTTTTGGTGTTTAGTCATTAAGTCCTTGCCCATGCCTATGTGCTGAATGGCATTGCCTAGGTTTTCTTCTAGGGTTTTTATGGTGTTAGGTCTTATGTTTAAATCTTTAATCATCTTTAGTTAATTTTTATATAGGCATAAGGAAGGGATCCAGTTTCAGCTTTCTGCATATGGCTAGCCAGTTTGTAGATATATGGTGTTATTTCTGAGGCCTCTGTTCTGTTCCATTGGTTTATTTATCTGTTTTGCTACCAGTATCATGCTGTTTAGTTACTGTAGCCTTGTAGTATAATCTGAAGTCAGGTAGCGTGATGGCTTCAGCTTTTTTTTGTTTGTTTGTTTGTTTGTTTACTTAAGTTTGTCTTGGCTATACAGGCTCTTTTTTTAGTTCCATGTTAAGTTTAAGGTGTTTTTTTTCCAATTCTGTGAAGAAAGTTATTGGTAGCTTGATGGGGATAGTGTTGAATCTATAAATTACTTTGGGCAGTATGGCCATTTCCATGATATTGATTATTCCTAACCATGAGCATGGAATGTTTTTCCATCTGTTTGTGTCCTCTCTTATTTCCTTAAACATTTCTCCTTGAAGAGGTTCTTCATGTCCCTTGTTAGTTGTATTCCTAGGTATTTTATTCTCTTTGTAGCAGTTGTGAATGGGAGTTCACTCATGATTTAGCTCTCTATTATTGGTGTATTGGAATGCTTGTGATTTTTGCACATTGATTTTGTATCCTGAGACTTTGCTGAAGTTGCTTATCACCTTAAGGAGATTTTGGGCTGAGGCGATGGGGTTTTCTAAATATACAGTCATGTCATCCGCAAACAGGGACAATTTGATGTCCTCCCTTCCTATTTGAATACCTTTATTTCTTTCTCTTGCCCGATGGTCCTACCAAGAATGTCCAATAGTACGTTGAGTAGGAGTGGTGAGAGAGGGCATCCTTGTCTTGTGTCAATTTTCAAAGGGAATGCTTCTAGTTTTTGCCCATTTGGTATGATATTGGCTGTGGGTTTGTCATAAATAGCTCTTATTATGTAAGACATGATCTATCGATACCTAGTTGATTGAGAGTTTTTAGCATGAAGGGCTGCTGAATTTTGTCAAACACCTTCTCAGCATCTATCAAGATACTCATGTGGTTTTTGTCTTTGGTTCTGTTTATGTGATGGATTACATTTATAGATTTGCATATGTTGAGCCAGCCTTGCATCCCTGGGATGAACCTGAGTTGATCATGATGGATAAGCTTTTTGGTGTGCTGTTGGATTCGGTTTGCCAGTATTTTATTTAAGATTTTTGCATCAACGTTTTGAAATTGAAACAGTTTGATTTCTGAAAGTAAATTGGATCTGGTGATTACATTTGAGTACTGATTCAATCTGCTAATGTATGTTATTTGGGACTTTTGTATCTATAAGTGAGATTGGTCTACAATTTTCTTTTAAAAAATATTTCTTGATTAGATTTCATGACATTTATGATAGATTTACAAAATGTATAGAATAGCATCCCTTTTTTGTATTCTCTGAAATAATCATTTTGTAAAATACATGTACATTATATTTCATATATATTCTTTCAATTTATTTTTAATTTTTGAACACATTTGACAATATATTTCAAAAACATTTAATTTGTTTTAAAATATATTGATATAAAGATATTTGAATAATTTACTTTTTTTTTTTTTAAGTGTAGTCTCACTCTGTTACTCAGGACAGAGGGCAGTGGCACAGTCTTGGTTCATTATAACCTCCGCCTCTTGGGTTCAAGCAATTCTTCTGCCTTAGCTTCCTTGTAGCTGGGATCATAGACACACACCTCCATGCCCTGCTAATTTTTGTGTTTTTAGTAGAGACATGGTTTCACCATGTTGGTCAGGCTGGTCTCAAACTCCTGACCTCGTGATCCACCTGCCTCAGCCTCCCAAATATAATTCACTTCTAATATGGAAACATCTCATTTAATTTAAAACGTTAAATATATTTATAGTTTATACATACTATTTTCTGTCTCACAGAGTTCATTTATTCCTTCTCTCATTTCTTGAATACTCTTATGGAGGATGGGCTTGTTTTAATTTATTCAAAAGTTCATTTTTGTTGTAGTTTATCATTGCCATTCACGGACATTTCTATTTCATTAATTTTGCTGCTAAAGATTTAATTTTTCTTTTAAAATTTCTTTAGAATTTTTGCTGGCACTACAGAGTGAGTCTACGGTAGTGAATTTCTTTTTCTCACTTTAAAACTCTACATGGTAAATGAGATTCTCTCATCATAACAGATAGGAAAGAAAACTATTGGGATATATCAGTTCTTTAATGACTCAAATAAATATTTTTTATTTTAACTCTGCTTAAAATATTATTTTGTCAATTGTTTTGCTCATTTATGAGCCAAAAAAAATGTACTGAGAAACTTCCAAGGACCAGACAATGTGCAAGTCATTCTAGAAGACAAGATTTTTTACCTTATTTTCTATTCAACTAAGGAAATGAGGCATGGGAACTAACAATTGTAATGTCAGATAATAAGTTCTATTGCAGAGGCCCCTGCACCTACAAAGATTTGCTGCTCGGGTGGCTCTTGGAGCAGAAGAGGTGAAGTCTCAGAACTGGCAAATGAGTTTTCCTTGTTTCTTCAGTCAGATGAATGAAAAAGGAAAGATTAATATATGAAAGGTATAGTGACGTGGGTAGCACAGATCTTTTGGTTTGGTTTGTTTGGTATGGCTGGAGCCCAGATGTGCAGAAGAGTTGAATGAGTAAATGTAGCTGAGGGTGCCATAGATGCCATACTCACGCTTGCTCGAATGTTCATGATGGAAGTAGACAGATCATCATCTTCAAAGGTATTTTCCTCATTTTATAGGAACGGTGCCATGTATGAATTCTCCCAAAGCAGAGCCTGAGACAAAGACAGATGCAGATAGCTTATTTAGAAGTTATTGCAGGAAGCAAGAGAAACAGATGAAGCGTGGGAGAGGGAAGAAAGCCAAAAATGGGTGTGTGGCTGCTGCTGCTACTGTAGACAAGAGGAGTCAACCCTGCAAGGGCCTCTGGGAAACACGTGGAATGCCTTCCGGAGCTATCTATCTAAAGCCAGGGGCAGTGATGGGGTGGGCACGGAGCCACTTATCCACTGGTGCATGATTTCACTGGTTGAGGGTTTTGAGAGAGAGTGGACATATGTAGCTTGTAACTGTACACCACAGCTATGACTGGAATCTGAGGAGAATACAGGTTGTTACAGATGAAAATCAAAGGTAGGATTGGAGCCTAGGTCTCAGCTATACTGCACACTACCATGGGGTCTGATCACAGGATCTAACTTGTTCACCAGATATCCACTTGCTTTCCAACAATAGCAAAGGCAATTATGGAAAATATTTTTACTTATTCATTGTATTAGTTTCAGTTATCTGGAATGTGTACATCAAGTTGGGATTAAGTGTGCAAGAGCATAATTAAGGAAAATATGTGTGAGACAAAAAGATACTTCTATTGGCTTAGAGTTGAATATTTACATATTAATTATACGTACTAAAAAGGTGAAATATTATTCTTGTGTTATCCAAATTTTGTAGAGATTTTAGTGAACAAGGTTTTTGAAGAACTTTGTCTTTTCTCTCTCTATTAGATGGAGATATGAGTTCATTTGGAATTATGTCAAAGGAAAAATCTTAGGGAAAAACACTATACTGTCATAATGATTTCTTTTTCCTTTGATGGAAAAAAAAAAGCCAGAGGCTGGAAAAGCTATAAGTCAATGATGTAGGTTTACCCCTGCAGAGGAGAGGGGAAGGAAGGACGCTTGGGAAGAAAAGACTGCAAGACTATAGCAGAGTTCTAAGCCAGGTTTGGGAAAGTTGATGAGGAGGCTTCAAGCCAAGGTGCCTATCAGTATAGCCTAGTAGCCCCATGAATGAGCCTGCCTCAGTAGCCCTACCATGCTCAGTTTTCAGAGTGCAGCAGCCTGTCAGCAGTGTGGCTTTGGCACCAACTCGCTGATGAATTTCTGACTGTACCAGGAGGACCTGTTACTTACACACTCTGTACTGAGAGAGCTGAGAGGGACATTTTTCATCTTCATCATAATTATCTTTTGATAAATGAAAGAGCACTCTTGTGAATCAAAAACAAGGTATCAGCTCTCCATACTTTTCTTATAACAGAGTAGGTGGAAGAGGGTACGTTCTGGTATTTCTAGAAGACTACTCAAATACTACCTAGAGGAGAGAGATTTGTACTCATCCTAAAGAGAGCGCAAATTTGCTTCTGTAGAAGTGCAAACTGGAACATCTGCCAATTTTCAAAATTGCCCCAGATTAGCTCCAAGAAGCATCTGGAACAAGTTGGACCCCAGAACAGAAAGCACTTGGGAGTAGAAGCTGCTCTTATGAGGTTTATTCCTGTCTCTGCAGCATCTGGCATTTCATACAACCCAAATTTTTCTGGCACTTGCCTTACTTACTTACTGTTAAATTACTTTTTGCCTCCCCACAAATTACCTTTTGCTAAATTGTTTCCTGAATTCTGGGAATGTCCCTCAACTTCACAACCAAACTGTGTCAGCTACTATGAAGCATCTGATTTTTAAACTTCTTCCATTCTAGTGTTCTTACACTAGATGCCACCAGTAGCTGCTTTGGGCAGCTGTTTTGTTGGGATTCTAAAAATGTCAAACTCTCCTGAAAGTATAAGTTCTTTAGTAAGATAAAGTCATGTTGTGTCTGTGTAGAAATGGAGAGACAATCTCTCTGTTTAGGCTTGAAAAATTACATATTACCTACAGGTACTAAAAAGAAAAGGCAAGATGTTATTCTTGTGCTATCCAAATTTTATAGAGATTTTGGTGAACATTCTTTTGTCAGAACTTTGTATCATTCCTTTCTCTATTAGATGGAGATATGAGTTCATTTGCAATTACATCATTTTCCTTACGTCAAAGGAAAAATCTTTGGGAAAAACTCCGTGCTGTGCTCATGCTTTCTTTTCCCTTTGATGACCAGCTCTTATCAAGCCAACATTGTCTGTCCGACTGCCTGTTTTCTGAGGAAGACTTCTCCCCTAGGAGACTCCTCAATTCCTTTTGCAAGCATGTCATTGCTGGCTCATCCTGCCAGCTTGCTAGCCATGCTTTGACATGTTGCAATCCCAGTGATGGACAGGCTCAAGCAGCAACCTCTTATATATGTCACTCTAAACGAGCACCTATAGTTACTGTTCCCGAAAACTAATATCCTCTAATATCTGGTATGGTGTTTTCTTTCTTCTTCTAAACAGCCCTGTTCTTTTAAACCAGAATTATCAGAGCATTTACTAACTGATTACATCTCTGAGCACAGTGATAAAAAATATATTCTTAACTCAAAGGAAGATAACCTATGCCAGATTGATTCTACTTTAATACATTTGGCTTCCTCTTTTCATCCATGCCCTCCTACAGAAGTCCAGTTGAATTTTTGTATTCATCTTAAGAGTAATAGAACACAAAAATAGAAAAATAACACTTGGACACTCATCAAAAAAACACATAAGCAAAATGTATAGTGCATTTTCAGTTCAGTATATTGTAATTTTTATAAAATAAAAACCAATAGAAATTATAACGAAAAGAGCTACCCTTTGTGAGACCTCCTTTGTGCTGTGCGCTGATAGACACTGTATGTGTGCTGCTTCTAATCTTTATAGTTACCCTGTCCTAGGGTTTGGATGTACCCCACTAAAACACATGCTGCAGTTTAGTTGTCAGTGTGGCAGTGTTGGGCGTTGCCGCCCAGTGAGAAGTGTTTAGGTCACAGGGGTGGATTCCTCATGAATTGATTAATACAGTCTCAATTAGAGAAGGTAGTTATAAAGTGAGGTTCCTCCTTTGGTTTGGTCCCAGTTTTGCACATGTCTGCTTCCCATTTGACCTTCTGCCATGTTGTGTTGCTGGACCAAGGCCCTAACCAGAAGCCTGCACCATGTCCTTGAATGGCCCAGCTTGCAGGACTATTAGCTAAATAAACCCCTCACTTTTTTTTGAGGTGGAATCTCACTCTGTCACCCAGGCTGAAGTGCAGTGGTCTGACCTCGTCTCACTATAACCTCTGCCTCCCAAGCTCAAGTTATTCTCCTGCATCAGACTCCCAAGTAGCTGGGATTACAGGTGTGCCCCACCACACCTGGCTATTTTTTTTTTTTTTTTTTGGTAGTTTTAGTAGAGACAGGGTTTTGCCATGTTGGCTAGGCTGGTCTTAAACTCCTGACCTCAGGTGATTTGCCTACCTTGGCCTCCCAAAGTGCTGGGATTACTGGCATGAGCCACCGTGCCCGGCCTAAACACTTTTTTTTTTTTTTTTTGTAAGTTACCCAGTTTTGCCTATTCCCTTATAGCAACACAAAACTAAGGCACCCTTCAAGTTTTTTATGAGTATCACACCAGTTTATGCATATGAAAATGGAGGATTACTTCTCCCAGTTTTATAATTACACAGTTATTAGTATTTTTGTTGTTCCTAAACACAGCAATTCACCGTTTCATTTAATTAACAGTAAGAACCTAAGAAGTGTGAAACAAACTGAATGAATAAGCCATGTTTCTTGTCTGTAGAGCACTTGTCTTTACTCTTTTAAAGAAGACGCGTACTTTAATCCAGATTCAAAATGAGAAACAATTGTAACAGCTCTTGTTGTTCAAGCGTCAAGTGAATCCTTGGATTGGATCACCTTAAAGGTTCTTCCGAAGCCTGATAGTCTAGTTCCCAGAGGGTTCCAGTTTGTGTTCTTCGGAATCCTAGGATTCTTTTGAAGTGTCTCAGAAGCTGCAAGGGGAACAGGGAACAGATTTGTGAAGACTATTGTAGGTTCTCTAGTTACTACTTTAAATTGAACAGCTTCAGTTTTATTTGCTGTACTAAGTGAGGTTATATGTAAAATGTGTTTAAAAAAATCTGAAAGCCACCGATATATGTGGTAAGTATCACAGGAGTTTAGGGAAAGTCACAGTTTCTTCAAGTTTTCTCTTAAATTTGTCTGTATCTCATTTTGTTTGGCAGCCCAATAATACCAAAATAAGTTTTCCACATTCAAGTTCCTTCTGTTTTTCTTTATGATCACTTCCTGGATTACAAAATCAGGTAGTGGTTGAGAGCATCAGCAATGGCATCACATTGCTTGTATTAGACGTCTAATACAAGTAGTCACCACTACTTATGACTAGCTGTGTGACACTAAGCAATTTACTCAACCTCTCTGAACATCAGACTTCCATGCTCTAAACTGGGGATGATATTAAGACTTTTTCACAGGGTTGCTTTAAGGATCAGATGAATATAAAACAGATGCCTCTTTTAAGGTAACTAATCAATAACTGTTAGCTATAAGTATTAAATGGCTGCCTAATTATGGAAGTCACCATCAATAATGCTTGAATTCTTCTTTTGGACATGATAAAAAGGCCATCTTCAATAAACTTCAGTATATCTGAGTTTCAGATACTGTATTTGATTTTGACTTTCTAGTCATATGGTGCGTGGCTTAATTTGTATTCTTTAGTACTATGAATTGCTATTCTATTGTTCTTACTGTGTTGTTTTCCGGACTCCTGGCCCTACATCAGCAGTTTTCTTTAATATTATTTCTTTATCTACATATATAAACTGAAATACAGGATTTATTTTAATATTCTTCTGTACGATCTAACATAACACATTTTTAAGCACCTTAGAAATATGAAAAAGAGTGCCTTCAATTTACATTCAACTCCAAGACTACTGAACACATCTTCCTCTGTGAATATATTAATATTTAATACTACTATGGCCTTGATGTAGATGTCTACAGATATGTCTTCTTTATTTTTCAGAGTTTTAGCTTTAGTCACTTTTTCCAAGTACCTGGTTTTTTTTGGTCAAAATATGGTTCTTTAAACAGTGATTTGTTATAGAAGAGCTAGATTCACTTCAGATTTATTGACTATTCAGTAGAAGTTCTCTGCTCAGAACAGTGTGGTGATTGCTTAGCAATAATCTGGCATGTCATCAACTGAGGCTTTCCTCCATAAAAATAATGTTTCTTATTTGTTAAATTGTTTTAGTCTTTTGCTTGAGTGCTTGAAACTATTTTCCTAGGCCCCAGGTGTAATGTCGCTGTCTAGGCCCTCCAAGTTTGTTACCTCAGACTTCTGAATAAAACTAAAGAACTTCACAGAAGCATTTCTGTTTATTTCTTGCTTCCAAATACTACACCAACATGATGGAAACAAATTATGATACCATCTTAGAGAATTATATATCAGAGCCCACACTAGCTATGTTTCCATGTGTATTAAATCACCAGAAAAAAGAAGACACTATTTTTTTTTAAGGATAATGCTCATTGAATTTGAATTTTACAACACCCATATTTTTTCTAAAAGGTTCTTGAATTAATTAATAGAAGCTCTCTTACTTATTGTCTTTTTTTATTTTTTGAGATGGAGTCTTGCTCTGTTGCCTAGGCTAGAGTATAGTGGCTCAATCTTGGCTCACTGCAACCTCTGCCTCCCAGGTTCAAGTGGTTCTCATATTCAGTCTCCTGAGTTGCTGGGACTACAGGCACATGCCACCATCCCTGGCTAATTTTTGTATTTATAGTAGAGATGGGGTTTAGCCAGGCTGGTCTTGAACTCCTGGCCTCAGGTCACCTGCCTGCCTCGGCCTCCCAAAGTGTTTGGATTACAGGCGTGAACAACCGTGCCGGGTCCCAGTTGCTGTCTTATTTCATATTCTTAGAAACATCTTTTGGCAGTCTATGCTTTTGTTTCTAAAGCCGTAATTGATGATTATATTTGGGAATTCATTGTTATGTTATACTTTGAAGATGATATATTATACTGCTTAAGATTTCTTCATGTAGCTTCCTTTTTCCTGATTCTGCTAATACACATATAATGCTCTTGGTTTGGTGAGTTGTCAAACACACGATAATTGATTTTAAATATCTTCCCCTCTGACTAAACCTTGTACACATTGGAAAATTTTCTAAGGACTAATTGAAACTTTAAGTGAACAGAACACATTCTTTTATTTATTTATTTATTTATTTTGTGTGTATATTTGTATATGTTAAGATATTTATTTCAAATAATTGATTGGTGCAGTTATAGGGGATGAGAAGCTGGGGCGGGCAGAGTTGGGCTGGGTCTCGAGGTGGAATTTCTTCTTCCGTGGCAGCTTCTGACGGGTGCCCTCATGCCACGCCCTTTGTGGTGCTTGGGCTTTGCTGCAGAGCATCCCATATGAAGACAGCACTGGGAGAAGGCCAAACGCAGGCCCTTGCCTGGGGCGAGGGACTCCAAGGCGTCCAGACGGAGTCAGTTGGCCTGAGCTTGGAAAGTGTTTCTGTAAATCTTGCTTGGGCACCTTCCATTCTCTCCCACTCTCTGGAACTTTCTACAAATCCTCTTCCTGGTGGCCTGGCCTCGCTGGATCTCGGTGCCTTCTTATTCCACTTTCTGGGACGTCCTCACCTCCTCCTCTAATCTTTTCCTTTCTTGGGTTTTTAGAACTCTGAAAATGCCCAGCAAGTGCCTGGTGCGTGGAATGGAGCAGCGGCTCCAGAACACATTCTTAACCAAAAATATGCACATACTATGATACAGACAAATGGAAAGGTTGTTAGAGTGAGTATAAGAGAAACCATTAGCAGAATGTATCAAACATGCATAGTTTCAGTTACACAAGTATCATGTCAAAGAAATTACAAAAGCTACAATTAGGGAAGTGGCTGAGATTGGTAAACAACATGATCACATATCAGGAGTCACTTGAGTAGTTGAATTGACAGCTTATTATACTGTATTCAGTGGCTTCCTTTTTCCTTAGGATAATTTGAATTGGTCATTCCCAGTTCTAAGTGACATTAACCTGCCATGTTTTGAAAGAACCTCTTGATACCTGATACACACTGTTATGTTTTCAGCCTCCTTTAGAAGGATTTCTAACTTTCCTTTTTCCTTACCAAATTCTTGTAAGTCAATCATGTTTAACAATGAGAATATTCTTTTAATTGGTGCTGTTCTTCCATCCTGACAATATCCTTTACAGTAAGGAGGTGAAATAATGGCAACACATAGAAAGGAAAAGTTCAGTTTGTTATATTGAGACTCTGCATAAAAATGGTATGTGGAGTCTCAATCTAATCTACATGTTACATATAATGGAAACAGACCTGAGGCTTAAGTGTCACAGGTTTTGAAAAATACCTACAAGCAATTTGAGTCCTTTTGTAGATGATTCTCCCACTGTTATACTGGACCAAGCATAGAAAGTTAACACCAAGACAAAAGTATGCCAAATTGCAGGGTCTTTATTATGCCAGCGACCACAGAAGACTCACGTCTCTCCAACCTGTGGCGTTGAAAGGAGGGTGCCAAGACTTTTTATATCTGAAAAACCACCTTGGGAGTGGGGGTGAGGAGTGGGGATGGGGATAAAAAGGCTTCAGACATTCCGAGGGCTAGTGGATTCTGTAAATCACCTCCTGGGCAGAGACAAGGGTTCCGGATAATCCAAGAACCAGGGGACTTTTGTCATTCCATTTGTTACTTAAGTGGTTTACAGAAGTCAAGATAAACATTTGTTTACACATTATCTGGGTAAGGTGGAAATCTCAGACCTTAGTTACTTATTACAAGTCGCAGGAGCCAAGATGGCATGGGTTAGGACTCCTTGCCTGTTACATTAGGGCCACAGAGGGCAGTTACTGATAAGCAAAATTTAAGCAGCTTTACATAGTGGGCATTTTTCAGAGCAAGCCAGCAGCTTTATTTACAGAAGCCAAACACAGCTTTAACTTATAAAATGGCATTGCTCAGGTTCTGGCTCTAGGTCAGCACAATATCACACCACATATAAAAATTTTCATTCATGATCCAGAAATTGATAAGGATTCTTGATCTGTGTTCCTTAACCACTTCATGTAGAGTAGTAAAGGCAGATGTCTATGGTAAATTTTGTCATGGATTTCCATTGGCTATATTAGTCATGTATATGGCAGAATCAATTGTGAGTCAAAAATGCATTTTAGAGACGGTATTTATGTGAACAAACCATAAATTTTCTCCACATAATGTGATGAGACAACAGTGACCTGTGTTTTGAAATAACAGCTATTTTTGATGACAATTTTATAATCAGACCACATACCAACACTAATGAATACCATACAGTTTCTAGACAATTTGTCTCTACCACCTTGCCAACATCCTATTGTTAAGGGCAAAATTTTGAATGCAAAATTGATTGTATAATTTAGTAAACCTGACAAAAGTCTGGTCAGTTTGGTAAAATATCTACCATTTGCAAAGACAGGTGGCTTTAGGTATTTGAATCACCTGTTGCTTCCCCTACCCCCCACTTGAATAATTGAGTCATCAGAAATCTTAATTAATGTCATGAAAAAATTTCCTTAGAAAAAGGTTGTGATCAATACAAATTAAGGGACATGGTCTTATTGAAGATGTCTTGATTCTAGGCTTAACCAGAAAGAACTGTTTGTGTCTTTCTGTCTTTCAAACAAAAATATGTTTACCTAAACAATATTCATACATAAGCTTATATATTAAATGCCTATAAATCTTTAGGCATTGGTCTAAACATATATGAAATGATTGCTACTCTCAAGGATCTTATAGGTAGAAATGAGGTCAAGTGCCTTAACAATTATAAAATGGCATTCAGTTAGGCTTATGTGTAAGGTGCAATAAGAATCATACCTAATTTGCACTCAAATGGATGGGATAGGGAAGCCTCTGGGTGAGAAGGTAGTAAGTGAACTAAGTCCTGAAAAACTAAATAAAGGGAGTCATATGCAAATAGAGAGGATTATATGGGTGGTGGTATTCTAGGAAGAGAGAGTCATACCTACAAACACAGGAGTTTAGAGGAAGCAGGGTACACTAAAAAACAAACAAAAACAAAACAAAAAACACTTGTAAATTACTTAGCTTGAAAGCAGATGTGATAGTAGGAAAGTGTCAGGAGGTAGGGATTAAGGAGGATAAAAGGTCCTATCTTTTATATGTATGCCTTTTCAATTTGAACTTTATTATGAAAGAAATGAAAAACCAAGAAAAGCTTTCAATCTGTAGTTCCACACAATTCAAACTGTATTTTAGAAAGATCAGTAATGGCAATATGGAGAAGAAATTGAAAGGCAGCACTTGCAGGAGGCTGTTGCAATTATCCAATGAGAAAGAAGGCAATCCACAAGAATGGAAAGAGGCTGAATACTGGAGAACACTGAGAACACAGTGTCAACAAGACTTGGAAATGAATTTTATGCGTATGCTGAAGGAGGGGAAGAATCAAGGATTCTATTCAGATCTCTTAATTAGTCATAGGACTTGATATGACATTCACTGAGGTAGCAAATCTAGAACAAAAAAATTTAAATTTGGGGGAAATGATATGTTCATTGAAAAATGTGCACTTTGAATGAAGAGACCTTCCAAACAGGCTTTGTGTGAGCAACACGGCTGTTTACTCACCTAGATGCAGGTGGGCTAAGGCCAATAAGGGCAAAGAGCAGTGGGATAGGAGTTGGTTTTATAGGTTTGGGTAGTTTTTTTGGAGGCAGGGGTATTGCAGAGTAAGTTCAGTTACAGTGTTAGGGGGTGGGGCAAGGAGTATACAAGTTCAGTTACTATGGCAGGGTTGGGTGAGAGGTAGTTACATTATCATAAGAACAGTGGAGATGGCAGGGTTGGGTGAGGGGCTTGTGGGAAGTTCCGCTGGTGATCTGGGACAATGGCGAACACAGGCAGAGGGTGGGAGGCTTCAGCTGAAGCAAGCAGGACTTCAGACTTTCAGGCTTGCATATGGAGACCTGACAATGTTTTTTTGTGGATATGCTGAATTTTATGGTACCTGTGGTATCTTTAATAGAAGATACTATCTGACTCCTCTGCACTTATTATTAAGGGCAATTCACATATCAAAGATACTGGTAATCAGGGGCAGTAGTTTGTTTTTACTTTTATGTGTTGAAATGCTTGGCTGCTTTATATCTTAGAATTACGTTTTCATATCCTCTTTTTAGTGGACTATCATGTTGTTCAGGAATATTATGTCTTCTCAAAAGTCTTCATAGCAGTGAGGAATTTAAGGAGGCTTAACCTTATTGTTGGCTGGAGTAAGTGTGTGATGGATTGAATGTCCTTTTGAATGGATGAAGGAAAAATATCACTGATGTTAATGTGACGACACAGGGTTTTAATTCTTATGTCTCCTTCAGGTGATGAGTGTCCTGAAATCTTTCCACGAGTACAGTGTGTTCATCCCACAGTAAGAAAACACTTAACATCTCCTCTCCACCTAGAATACTAAAAAGATGACCTTCAGAAATCACTGAAAAAAAAATGTCTACAGCAAGAGAAATTCTGAACACAGACACTTTACCTTAAAATATAAAGTTTGGTTCCTATAGTAGTTCTTTATGAGATTGGGGAAGGTCAACAGGTCCTCAACAAAGACAGCAAAGAATGTATGGACTTAGTGTCCACTTAGATAAGGGTGGTTTTTATTCATAACATATTCTAGGATTTAGAATCTTATTTAAATATTAAATGTTAGAACTTGCGGAGTTCTTTGGCAAAGTGTAATTGGTCCAATTATATTTTAAATTCTACTCAGCAGGCATTTATTGAGCATCACTTTTGTGGAAGGTATCAAGGACATGAATATAATATATTTGTTTCTCCTAAAAAATGTTTAAAGCAACAGGCATAGTAAGAATAATATGTAATATACAAAAATAAAATTCGTGAGAAAATGAGTAACTGCTCTAAGAAACTTGGGGAAACTTACTTAAGGAGATAGCATTTGAATGCAACTTTAGAGTATTTTGAAAGGTGAAAGTTAGGACCAAAAGCAATTTTAGAAATATGAACGGAGACTCCAAGCCTGAATAATACTTTCTATGCAGCAACCAGAGAATATTATAAAATATAAATCATGCCATATTGCCCCTCTCATACAAGTAGAGAAAAGACAGCTGCAAAGACAGTCAATTGAATCACCAATTGTCCACGTTTTACATTTCTCTGTATCCCTTAGGGCTAAAATTTTAATTCTAGTTACAGTTGAATTAAGATAAACCCAGAATCTAATAAAACAAATTAGGCTTTTTCTTAATTTGACAATTTCTTCTATTTAGGACTTCCTAATTGTATGAAGGCCATTGACAAGATAGTCATGCGAATATTTCTTCCAAATTTTGGCCTTTGTCACTACACATGTTCATAGCAGAGCTTCCAACAACACCAATGCAGTCATTCATGAAACACCAAAAAGTATAATCGTGAAACAAATAGTCACATGGCTCCAACAACTATGGTAAAAGACCATGTAAAACAATATGTATTAAGATCTTTTTTCCTGGTCAACTGGCGAAACCCCATCTCTACTAAAAATACAAAAAATTAGCTGGGCGTGGTGGCGCGCGCCTGTAATCCCAGCTACTCAGGAGGCTGAGGCAGGAGAATTGCCTGAACCCGGGAGGCGGAGGTTGCGGTGAGCCGAGATCACGCCATTGCACTCCAGCCTGGGTGACAAGAGTGAAACTCTGTCTCAAAAAAAGAAAAAAAGATCTCTTTATTAATAATTCCGAATAAAAATCAGAATTGATTTCCAAATTTCAGGTTTTAATCTTTTTGAATTAAGTTGAAAGTTGTGGTGCTACTTAGAGATATTTTGCCAAAATGCTTGTGAATATGATTCTCTGATTACGTAAAAAAAAAAAAAAAAAGAGATCACTACATTCTATGTAACAAAAGCAGCCTTGGCAACTTGTGGATTCCATTCTCATGCCTTATAAAATACACCCTTGCTTCAAGCATCACTGCCTATTTCAGAATTTATAGTATACAATGCCAAATTTGAAACCAATTCCTGGAAGGTAAACCTTCACATCTTGGGCAGAGAATGGCATTTCTAAATGGATCTATAAGTATTCTACAGTGTGCAGTTATCGTTGCCGTGAACTTCCTATCGGAACGTTTTAGGAGGCATTTATATTAGAACATATTCCTTTATCCAAAGACATATATGAGTATAGCCTATTTTTGAACTATTATAAATGTTAAATTTGGTTAAGAGAAGTTTGACACAAGCAGCCTATTCATTTATGAGGTCCACATTTCAAAATATCTAAGGAATTCCTAAGCCTCTTGTCAAAATGTAGAACAATATTGTGACAAACAGAATTCTTTCAGAAATTTTTTGATTTAATTATTTTTAAATTTAATAGACTATTTTTAGAGTGGCTTTAAGTTCACAGTGAAATTGAGTGGAATGTGCAGAGACGTTCCATATCCCCTCTTCCCCCACACGTGCACAGCTTCTCCTATTATCAGTATCCCCCACAGAGCAGCACATTTGTTACCACTGAAGAACTTACATTGAAACGTCATTGTCACCTGGAGTCTATAGTTCACATTGCCATTGTACATTCAACAAGTTGGGACAAATATTTAATGACATGTGTCCACTATTATAGTATACAGAGTTTCACTTTCCTGATGCCCCTGTGATCCATATATTCATCCTTCCCTCTCCTTAACCCCAGGCAACCACTGATATTTTTACTTTCTCATTTGTTTTGCCTTTTCCAGAGTATCATGTGGTGGAATCATGCAGGATGTAGCCTTTTCTGATTGCTTCTTTCACTAGCAATATGCATTTAAGTTTCTTCCATGTCTTTTTGTGGCTTCATAGCTTATTTCTTTTTATTCCATTGTCTGGATGTACCACGGTTTATTTATCCACTCATCTACTAATGACAGACATTTTGGTGGCTTCTACATTTTAGAAATTTTTAATGAAGTTGCTATGAACAACTGCGTGCAGGTTTTTGTGTAGATACAACTTTTCAGTCCCTTTGGGCGAATATCAAGGAGCAAAGAATGTTGGACTGTATGGTAACAATATGTTTATTTTGTAAGAAATCACCAAGTGGTCTTACAAATGGCTGTACCCTTGTTCATCCCACCAGCAATGCATAAGAGGTGCTGATGCTTCACATCCTTGTTAGCATTTGTTAGTGTTTTGGACTTTGCCCATTCTAATACATGTGTGGTTGTGCCTATCTCTTGTTGTTTTAATTTGCATTTTTCCAATGACTTAATGATGTGGAGCATCTTTTCATATGCTTATTTGCCATCTATATATCTTCTTTGGTCAGGTGTCTGCTAAGGTCTTTGGCCTATTTTTTAAATCGGGTCATTTGTATTCTTAAGAGTTCTTTGTATATTTTTATTTTACCTTCTCCAATGCTCTTCATGTCTTTAAGTAAGTCAGATTCTCTGAACTTTATTGTTTTCCTTCTCTCTAAAGAATTTCTTTCAATATTCCATGTAAGTTTCTTGAAAACAAATTTCCTCCACTTTTTCCGAGAAACCCTTTTTTCTTTTTTTTTTTTCTTTGAGACAGAGTCACATTCTGTCTCCCAGGCTGAAGAGCAATGGCATGATCTTGGCTCAATGCAACTTCTGCCTCCTGGGTTCAAGCAATTCTCATGCCTCAGCCTTCCAAGTAGCTGGCATTATAGCCACCTGCCACCATGCCTGGCTAATTTTTGTATTTTTAGTAGAGCTGGGGTTTCACCATGTTCGCCAGACTGGTCTCAAACTCCTGACCTCACGTGAGATCAACCCAAAATATTGGGTTGGTGCCATTGAAAGTAATGGCAAAAACCACACTTACTTTCCATGGCAGAAACCGTAATTATGTTGGCACCAATCTAATAATATGCCTATGTGTAGGACCATCGGCATTTATTCTACTTATTCTGAGTTTCCTAGATCTGTGGTTTGGCATCTTACATTAAATGAGGACATTCTCAGTCATTATTGTCTCAAATATTGCTTCTATTCCTTTTTCTCCACCTCTCTCCTGCTATTCCTATTATGTTTATTACACCTTTTGTAGTTGTCTCTCAGTTAGTTCTTGGATATTTTGTTCTGTTTTTTTGTCAGTCACTTTTTTTCTCATTGGTTTTCGGTTTTGGTGAAGCTCGGAGATTCTTTCATCGGCTGTATCCACTCTTCCAATGAGCTCATCAGAGGCTTTTTTTTTTTTCTTTTTTTTTTTTTTTTTTTTTTTTTTTTGAGACAGAGTCTTGCTCTGTCACCCAGGCTGGAGAGCAGTGACACAATCTCAGCTCACTGCAGCCTCTGCCCCGCCCCCCGGTTTCCAGATTTTCCTGCCTCAGCTTCCTGGGTAGCTGGGACTTGAGGTGCGACACCATACCTGGCTAATTTTTGTATTATTAGTAGAGACAGGGTTTCGCCATGTTGGCTGGGCTGGTCTCAAACTCCTGACCACAAGTGATTCACCCACCTTGGCCTCCCAAAGTGCTGGGATTACAGTCATGAGCCACGGTGCCTGGCTGAGACATTCTTTATTTCTGTTACTGTATTTTTGATCGCTAGAATCTCTTATTGGATTGTTCTTAGAATTTCATCTCTTTGTGTTGGCCATTTGTTCTTTCATGCTATGCTGCCTACTTTCTCCATTAGAGCTCTTAGCATATTAATCATAGTTGTTCTAAATTCCCAGTCTCATAATCAAACATGTTAGCTTTATTTGAGTCTGGTTCTGATGCTTGCTCTGTCTCTTTAAACTCTGTGTTTTTTCCTTTTGATATGCCTTGTACTTTCTCTTCATAGCTGGACATGATACACTGGGTGAAAGAAACTGCTATAAAAAGGCCTTTGATAAAGTCGTGAAAAGGTGTGTGTGAACGGGGTAAGGGGAACCAATTATAGTCCTATAAGTAAGTATAAGGCTTTTAATGAGACTGTACGAGTGGACTGGGAACTTCACAGCTGCTTCCCAGTCTCTCCTGCCCACTTCAGTGCAACGAAATAGCTAGAGTGTGCTGGAGTTGGGTATCTCCCTTCTTCCACATGGAAGGCTAGAGGGACTAGAGTTGGTAATTTCCCTACCCTCAGCTCAGTTAGGCTCTGATAAAACTCCAGCAGCTTAGATTCCAGTTAAGTAATTTCTCTTGAGGGCAGACTTCATTAAGAAAAGAATGCTCTGGCATATTTCAAAATGGCTCCTTTTCCCTTCCTCCTGCTGGAACCACAGTAGGATTTTTCTCTAATATTTACTGTGAGAATATGGTTCAACTCGCAGAGATAAAACTCACAGAAGTACATGGACTCGCAATGACTGGATCCTTCTAGAGTTTTTCTCTCTCAGACTGGTCTATACTGAGCCTCTAGCAACCAGTCAGTTTTAGTTCAGGTTTGCTCGCCTCACCACTGCTTCCCATGGAGGTCTGTGCTAGGTGTTTCTGCTCCAGCAAGCCACGATTCTCTGCACTTGTCTGTCAGTTTCTCCAACTTCGGGGGCAGTGGTTTGCCCTGTGAGTCCATTTCTCTGATGTGTTTAAGAAGAGTTATTGAGTTTTCAATTTGTCCAGATTTTTACTTGCTGTTAGTGGCAAGTTCTAGCTTCTTACATATCAGACTAGAAAATATAATCCCTTGATCCAATTTTTAACTGATAGATCACCAAACAGTGACTGTTGATATTGGTGAGAAATGTGCTTTTAATAATCTTCATGTTGTTTAAACATCCTAATCTTAAGTAAAATATTGTGCACGATAATAAATTTAGGACCACATATACTATCAGTATTACATAACAGCTATATTCAAGAATTCTTATCTTGCATGCTTACAGAAAGAACAAAGGGCTCTCAGCATAATAAACCTCAGGAAACAGGTTTTCCAACATCTGTTTCTTCAGTAATAAAATAAAATTTTGTATGAGAATATCATTTTATATCATTTACAAAATATTGCACAATATTTGTTATTGTCTTGATCTAATCATCAATACTACATGAAGCAGGGCAGGGGTTACAATTAACCTTTTATATTAAAAAAGATTAAAAATAGTTGAAAGAGGCAAAATAATTTACTATAGGACAAATTCCTAATTACTAGTAAGCTGTATTGTTGGTACTAGAATCTGCAGTGTTTTATTTTTAAAAGCATATTTATTTTTAAGTAATCCATATTTCCTCAGCTTCTGTTTTCTCTTTTACCTAATAGCTTGCACCTGCAAGTCTTTGGAGGCCTGCCCAAAGGCTACTGAGCTACTTTGCTTGCATGCACAGACAGCTGGAAATGTTTGGATTTTATGTCTCTCCCAGTATTGTTCATAATCAATGACTAGGGCAGGCAGTCCAGCCCAGCTCCCTTGCCTGGGTCAGGACAAACTAATACGCATTTATACCCTAGAGCTCCTTGTGAGATCAGGTTGATACTTGGACTATTTCTATAATTATAACTTGGTTTGGCTTCTTTCGCTTTCAAGTTCTTCATCTCCCAGCCTTTACAGTTTATTCTTGGGAGCTCTTCCTTAATAAATCACTTGCACATAATTCCTTATTTCGGGATTGGTGTTTCAGGAATCCGGCATAAGAAATTAAGTAAGGAAAATGCGAAATAAAATGTTTAAATATTTTTTCTAAGACCACACTTTTCATAAATGAGAGAGATAGATATGAAACGTAACTAAAGCAGGATTACTTTTTTGTCTCTTAATTAGTTCATGGGCTCTTCTTACTAGAGACAAACATTGTATTAAAGTTTTTACCTTGTCACAAATTCACTTAACCATTTTGAGTCTGTTTTTAATTTATATACACACAGAACTGACTTAGAATCGTTCAACTTGTGATTTTTTTATCATTTTGATGATGATGAAAGCAATACACATTCAGTATGCTACTTAACTTATGAGGATGTTTTATCTGGATAAATCCATCCTAAACTGAAATTATCATATCAGAAACATGTTTGGTTTATGATAATTTTAACTTACAGTGGGTCTATTGGGATATAACTGCATCATAAGTTAAGGAGCATGTATACTGGGAGATAATAGCAACTGCCCAGAATATTACATGTATGTAGGTATGATGATGATCAAATGAATTAATAATTTGTAAACTATAAAACTCTCAGAGGTTCCCAAAATGAAAAAGTAATTAAAATATAGACTCCCAGGCTTCCTGACCCCAAGCTCCACAGAGTTTCATTCGGTAGGTACAGTGGATTTGGAAAATGCATTTTTAACAAGCACCTAGGTGAAGACTGTTCAAACATTTTGAAAACACTGAACTATACTAGGTAAAGTTGATATCAGCATCATCATGTACTAACAATAGTCTTCATTTCCTTCGGACTTCATCATATAAAACTTAATCTGTTGTGTTTTAAATCTTATTAATTCATGAATTTTCCCTATTATTGTCTTTCCTTTATTTCTTAGCTGACACTAAATTTTTATAATTTACCAAAAGCAAGCAAAACAGAACAAATAAATTCAGGAAGACGGATAAACCAGCATATCAGAAAATATTTAAATATGACTAAAATAAAACTTTTTAAAAACTTAAGTTTGAGTATTTTTTATATACATGTGTACTCACTAATTAGCCATTGATATTTAAAAGTTGAGTGAAAAAAATATACTGTGGAAGTTTAAAAAATGAATTCAGCTAAAGCATTTAAATCATGACACATAGTTACACAAGAGTTACATAAGAAAGAAACATGCAAAGTTTGAGGTAATTACTATCCCCTGAGTTTGGATTCTGTGTTTTTAAAGATATTCCTCTTGAAGTTCAGTGACAAAGAACATTTTGGTCAGTGATAGATTGCAAATCTTATGATGACCCCATAAGATTATAATGAAGCTATATAATGAAGTAGGCTATATCATCTACGTTTATGTAAGTGCACAAACTTGTATGACTTTTATGGTTCAAATTTATATAGATAATGTATCATAGACACAATTAGATGTCTATTAGATACAGAATGTCATCAATTAGATACAGAATTATTTGGCTATTACTGATTTGTAGTTTTTAATTTTATGTATGCTAAAGAGAAGTTTCCCTTCTATTGATTTTAGTACTGTATATCAGAATATTAAAATACTATCTAAAATATTTTAAGTTTCTAATTGTAACCCTGTGTATTTCTTTAAATTTAAACATTATACAAATTATTCTAGTTAGTGAAGTTTTAAACTTCGCTAAGTTTAAAACAATGTTTTATTCTTTTTTTTTTTTGCCTTGTAAAATGCATTTTTTTTCCCATTTATTTGTTTTATTGCATTTTAGGTTTTGGGGTACATGTGAAGAACATGCAAAATTATTGCATAGGTACACACGTGGCAGTGTGATTTGCTGCCTTCCTCCCCATCACCTACATCTGGCATTTCTCCCCTTGCTATCTCTCCCCAGCTCCCCACCCCCCACCGTCCCTCCCCTATTTCCCCCCCAACTGACCCCAGTGTGTAGTGCTCCCCTCCCTGTGTCCATGTGTTCTCATTGTTCAACACCCTCCTATGAGTGAGAACATGCGGTGTTTGATCTTCTGCTCTTCTGTCAGTTTGCTGAGAATGATGGTTTCCAGTTAAGAACTGTTTCTTTTATTGTTAAGAATATTGTTTAAAATAATTATTGTTTTTAATATTAAATACTATTGTTAAACTTTAAATACTGTTTGCTAAAATATTACTATTTGTTTAATATTTTTAAAACAATAACGCTATTTATAAGGAGAATAAAGGCAGTTATAATGTGAGCAAATTAAGTGATTTCATGCTTTATCCATGCTTATGTTTCCCAGATGTAAATCTCCAGCACAGAATTCTCCTGAAAAGATAATCATACTTCAGAATCACATAAACAACTACTTAAATAGTATTTATGCATATGGCTAGCCGGCTTTCCCAGCACCATTTATTAAATAGGAAATCCTTTCCGCATTGCTTGTTTTTGTTAGGTTTGTCAAAAATCAGACGGATGTAGATATGCACTCTTATATCTGAGATCTCTACGCTGTTCCATTGGTCTATGTGTCTGTTTTTGTATCAGTAACATGCTATTTTAGTTACTGTTGCCTTGTAGTATAGTTTGAAGTCTGGTGGCATGATACCTCCACCTTTGTTCTTTTTGTTTAGAATTGTCTTAGCTATTTGGGCTCATTTTTGGTTCCATATAAAATTTAAAGTTTTTTTTTTTTTTTCTGTCTAATTCCATGAAGAAAGTCAATGGTATTATAATGGGAACAGCACTGAATCTATACTTTACTTTGGGCAGCATGGCCATTTTCATGATATTGATTCTTCCTATTCATAAGCATGGAATGTTTTTCCATTTACTTGTGTCCTCCCTTATTTCCTTGAGCAGTGGTTTGTAGTTGTCCTTGAAGAGATCATTCACTTCCCTTGTTGGCTGTATTCCTAGGTATTTTATTCTTTTTGTAGTAATTGTGAATCGGAAATCATTCATGATTTGGCTCTCTGATTGTCTGTTGATGGTGTATAGAAGTGCTTGTGATTTTTGCACATTGATTTTTGATTTTGTTTCTTAAGATTTTGCTAGAGTTGCTTATCAGCTTAAGAAGCTTTTTGGGCTGGGATGGGGTTTTCTAGATATAGGCTCATGTCATCTACAAACACAGATGATTTGATGCAGCAAACCACCATGGCACACGTTGACCTACGTAACAAACCTGCACATCCTGCGCATGTATCACGTAACTTAAAATTTAAAGAAAGATGTATGGTAGGCATCTAAAGCAATATATCTATAACTGAACCCTTGGTGTACCTCTTAGACCTGTTGCAGCCTAGTCTTATTCATCATTTAATTGTTCAGGATGTATAAACATATAATAATAAAAATTTAAAAACTCTAAAAACAAATGAACTGGACTCTTCCATGAGTTCATTTTTTTATACCTTATATCCAATTTTGTCTCAGTGCAGTGATATGTTAAAATATGCAATACATATTATGTTATTTCCCAAAAGCTAGCAATGGGTCCCCATTTCATCCAAGGTAAGACACAAATTACTGTAAGGGTCCACATTTCTCTAAACGTTACAAAAACACATCCTCTATTACTTTCAAGATTTCATTACTACCAGTTTCTATCTTGCGGTCTCTGATCCATCTGAATTAACTATGGGCCTCCATGTTGTTCCTTGAACATACCTGGAATGCTGCTGTTTTCGTCTGTGGTGATTGTTCTCAGATATCCAATGACTTCTTTACCTGAACTCTTTTTCCTAAATGCTACTTTTCAACATATGTAACTTAACCATTTTATTTAAAATTGTACCCTGTCCAGCAACATTCTAGATCTTTTTCAGTTTTCTCTAATATTTGCTTCTTTTGTCTTGCTTCTCTATATTCTGGAAAATTTTTTAACAAATTTCCTCCCATTCTTCTGAAGATATTTTGTTTTTAAATTTTATGATTTCATTGTTTTTTCTATGATATCTTTACTATATTCTGATTTGAAACAGAGAAACTTTCTTATTGGAAGTGTTAGAGTTGGAGACCTAAAAGCTTTCTAATACTAATAGATTAAATAATATCTTACAACTGAGAATTCTAGTTGGAATAAAATAAAGCAACTATTTCAAAGATTTGAGAGAAAATATAGATTTCTGTACCTCAGAACCTTGAAATGTTATCATCCATACATCTTTTATACATCTTTTCTGAAAAAAAAATTACTTGAGAGATGTAAGAAATCAAACAATTTATAACTACACTCAAATACTGCTTAACAAAGGGGATACATTCTGAGAAATGTGTCATTAGGAGATTTTTGACATACGAACATCATAGAATACATATAACAACTTAAATGGTAGAGCCTACTCTAATATACAGCTCTATTATAAATTTTATGGGAATACTGTCATATGTGCAGGCCATCATTGACCAAAAATGTTATGTAGCATATAACTGCAATAATAAACTTCAAGAGGAATGTCTTAAAAAACAGCATTTCATACAACACAGAGTATTCACCTCTATAAGTGATAGAGCTCAGAGAGAAAAAAGAAAATACAGAACAGAGCACTTGAGAATTGTGGGACAGTAACAGATGGTCTAAAATATACATATAATCCAAGATGCAAGAGGAGAGGTGAATGATGATCAAAAGGGACAGAAAAAATATTTGAAGGCATAATTTTGCCTAAAATTGGGGCAAACTCAATCCATGTGCTAATGATTTTTATGAATTGGGGACAAAACTTTTGTCCCCAATTAGTAAAAAACATTAGTGCATGGACTCAGTTTGTTAAAACTCAATCAGGATAAAAGCAAAGATTACTAAACACAGATCATAGATAAAAGATTTAAAATCAAAATTAAATGGAAAATGTTAGGTGTAGCCAGAGGTGAAAGTCATGTAGAACTTTTTACCAGAGGAAAAACAATAATTACAGCTGACTTTTCAGCAGAAGCAACAAAACCAGAAGTCAGTAGAATAATATCTTTAAAACACTGGAAGAAAACCCCAGAATTCTATACTAAGTGAACATTCATTCTAAAAAGTGAAGATAAAGGCAATTTTAGAAAAATGTACAAAAATTTTTGATTAGCAGTTAGCAGTACAAGAAATACTAATGTTCTCTCAGCTGAAAAGCAATGATTCCAGTTAAAAACCTGGATCTTCAGAGACAAATGAATATTATCAGAAATAGTATATACATACCCTACATATACAGAAAATTGTTTAAACCCAACTAATAACAATGCTAGAGTTTATAACATGTAGAAATGAAAGTAGACAACAATACAACAAAGGATGGGAAAGAGGATAGATGCATTTTTTGCTGTTTTAAGGTCCTTATATATTCACTGGTAAAATGTTAGTTGAAGAAAAACTTTCATAAGCTACAGATGCATTTGTAATCCCCATAACAAACATAAATATAATATTACTGAAAACTATAGGAAACAAATAACTAGATTGTAAACACAAACTTACTTATATTAACAATTACATTAAGTAATAATTGTCATTATACACTGATGACATAATTTTGTACAGAGAAAAACTCTACAAACAAATCATATAGTAATAATGCATTCATGAAGATAGCTGAGTATAAGGATGGTACACCAAAAACAAATTCTATTTCTATATACTAGCAAGAAACTAGTATATAGTTTTGGAAACTGAATAAAGATGTTATTTACAATAGCATCAAATATTTCATAAATTATATGGACATAGGTTTACTTTGGGAAATATAAAATTTCTACACTTAAAACTAAAAAACCTGCTGACAAATTAGATAAAATTTTAAAAAATGAAGATAGATTTTATGCTCATAGGTCAGAAGACTAACATTGTTAAGATGTTAATTCTCTTAAAGTTGATTTAGAAATTTAATACAATCCCACTCAAAATCCTTAAAGGATTTTCTTTTTGTAAATATTGAAAAAACTAACTCTAAAATTTATATGGAAATCTAAAGGACTTAACCGAATAAATATTTTAAAAGAATGAGGAAATAATTGAAGGTTTTACACTACATGACTTTGAGACAGTGTATAAAAAGCCACAAGTGTTCAGATCATATAGTTGGGCTGGGGCAGTGGCTCACGCCTGTAATCCCAGCACTTTGGGAGGCCAAGGCGGGCAGATCACCTGAGGTCAGGAGTTCAGGACCAGCATGGCCAACATGGTAAAACCTCATCTCTACTAAAAGTATAAAAATTAGCCAGGTATGGTCATCGGCACCTGTAATCCCAGCTACTCAGGGGGCTGAGGTGGGAGAATCGCTTGAACCTGGAAGGTGGAGATTGCAGTGAGTTGAGATCACACCATTGCATTCCAGCCTGGGCAACGAGAGTGAGACTCCATCTCAAAAAAAAAAAAAAAAAATATATATATATATATATTGTATAGTTGCCATGATGATACTTACATAGATCAACTAACAGAACAGAGTCCAAAACATAGACCATACATCTTTACTCAACAGATAGTTCAAAACATAGACAACACATCTTCACTCAGTTCAGTTTTAACATAGCAAAATGATTCAGTAGTGAAAGCAACATATTTCTAATAAATGGTTCTAGAACAACTGCGTATCCAAATGAGAATAGAAAATAAACTTTAAGTCTGACATCATATCATATCTAAAATTTAAATTGAAATGAATAATTTACCTACATCTGAAAGCAAAAACTATATTTTCTAGAAATAAAACAGGTATATACTTTTGTGATTCTCAGACAGCCAAAGATTCTTAACACAGATAAGAAAAGAACCATAAAAGAAAACATAAAAATTACAGTTTTTCAAAATTAAAAAACTGTCAGGAAGCAAAAGTGAAAATGCAAAACCCAGACAGGGCATCATATGAAATATGAGATATGAAAGAAAAAACTAATATACAGAATATATAACAACCTTCTACAAATTAATTAGGGGAAAACAAATGCCCTATCTAAACAAAGAGACAAAAGTAACTCTCCCAGGCAGTTTGGAAAAGGAGATCTCCAAATTATCAATAACCATATGAAAATTTGATAAACATTATTACTCAGCAGGGAGTAAAGAAACTGAAAGCCACAATGAAACATCATTACACATCTTCTACAATAAAAAATTTTGATGAGACTATGTGTGGGTAAGAATGCAGAACAAAACCAGTTTTTACAAACTGCTGGTAGGATTGTAAAATGCTATTGTCACTTTGGTAAACTGTCAATTTCTTAAAAGTTTACACATAAACCTGCTCTATGACCCAGCGATTCCATTCCTAGGAACTGGAGAAATAAACCCGTATGCCTACAGAAAGACACATTTAAGAATATCCATAGCAGCTCAATTCGTAATAGCCTATAATTGAAAACAACCCGAATGCTCATCAATAAGAGAAAGTGTAAACACACTGGAATCTTCACAGCAAAGAAACTGGACTGAGCAATACAAAAGAATAAACTACTGACATTATGTACAGACACATAAATGAATCTCAAAAATATGTCTTATGAAAGAAGTAGGACAGACATAGAAGAGTATGTATTGTATGATTTAATTGTAAGTTAGTTCAGAAATAGGCAAAACTAAATCTATGCTGACAGATATTAGGATGTGTTGGACAAGGTAACAAGGGTGCTTTCTGGGATGACAAATATTCCTTTTCTTGTTTTGTCTAATGGTTACACTGTGTCTACCGTTCTTAAAATTCTTCAAGTTTTACACTTGATTTGTGCATTTTACTTATTACAAATAATGAAATACTGTTAGTAAAAATGCAAAATAAGATCTAGAAGTAATCAACATACGATATCTAAAGAGAACCCTAGAAGTAAGTGTCAGACCATAATGTTTTTCACAAACTCAGGAAGATAAATGAGAATGGTGGCTGGAGACCTCAGAGGTGTGCCAAGACACCCCATTCCTAGCTTCTTGTCTGAAACTTTGTTATAAGTATATGTAAGTTGGGATGGATCTTCCTGAAGTACTTGGTGTCTAGCCCTGGTAATTTAATTATTTGATTGTTACTCTATGTCAGTCAAGCGACTCTTAATCCTACATACAAATTCTTGGTAGTTTATCTTTTTTTCCCCCCATTTATTTATTTTATTGCATTTTAGGTTTGGGGGTACATGTGAAGAACATGCGAAATTGTTACATAGGTACACACGTGGCAGTGTGATTTGCTGCCTTCCTCCCCATCACCTACATCTGGCATTTCTCCCCTTGCTATCTCTCCCCAGCTCCCCACCTCTTTTCAAGATCTCTTGTAAGGCAGATGCAGTCGTAATGAACTCCCTTAACATTTGCTTATCTGAGAAAGGATCTAATTTCTCCTTCAATTAGGGATCTCCTTCATAGTTTGTCTGGGTATAAAATTCTTCTTTGAATTTTT